>NC_134485.1:178119818-178377318 GCF_040206685.1 Ascaphus truei
TAATGTGATGGGGGCGTGATCTGACCATGTAATGGGGCCTAAGTCCGAATTTGTGCAGGCTTCCAGAATATATTTGGTAGCAAAAAAATAGTCTATACAAGAGTATGACTGGTGGGGTGCGGAATAGATTGTGTAATCTTTTTGGCCCTGGTGTTAGATTCTCCAGATGTCCATTAAGGAATATTCCTTGGTGATCGTTTTAAATTGTTTCTCCATCCTCTGAGGTGGAGCTCTTTGTTGGCCTGAGGTTCTGTCCTCCGCAGAGTTTATGGCCATATTAAAGTCTCCGCCCACAATCAACGAAGATAGGTAGGTAGGGTCAACCTTTTCTAACACTGCTTTCAGGAATTCCGTTTGATTATCATTTGGTGCGTAGATGTTGATCAGAGCGAACGGCGAGCCAGCCAGTGAGCCATATACCATTAGAAATCTACCCTCTGGTTTTGGTGATATTGAATGGGGTTCCTTGTCGGAGCAGGATCGCTACTCCCCGCTTTTTACTGTTAAATGACGAGAAGAAACCCATAGGGAATACATTGCTAATCAATTTGGGCAGCTCTTGGGATGTAAAGTGCGTCTCTTGGAGGAAGATGATATCTCCCTTGGACTTTTTCATCTCTTGGAGCGCCAGTCGTCTTTTTCTATTATTATTCAGGCCCTTTACGTTTAGTGATACAAGTTTAATTGCGGACTGACTAGCCATTTGGGTGAGAGAGTTTAGTGTCCATCGGAGTCTCACCCTTCCCACCGGGGAGATCCTGGTTCGTTGGTTCAGAGAACCTTTTTAATGCTTTTGATGGTGCTGTTTGAGTATGGGTGTCAGGCCCGCCCGACGAGGGTTTGGGTGGGAGGAGGCAGGGAAGGTCGAGAGGGGGGGGGGGGGAATAGGCTGCTGGGACAGGGTCAGCAGCAAGAGGCAAAGTGGGACGAGGTCAGCTAAGGACCTCCAATAAGTACGGCCGGGATTGGCTACCGGCATTTGGGCTTAAGGCCCAATGGGGGGGGGGGAATCCGATGGTTCAGGCATGGGCGTGCAGGGAAGGTGCGGACCCTTGTACTTGCTTAGTGTAAGCTCTACCTTAATTTAAGAGGGGGGGGGAAGGCAGGGGGGAGGGGGGGAAAGGGGCCAAAGGGACGCAGGTCCCAAAACGCGTCAGAGTTACTATGTACTCCTTTTGACCACTTAATAAACCTTTTTATATCCGATACTGGTTTGCAGCCCCCATTGTTTGCACGGTTGTGCTCCACCACTGTACCCTATGGGACTACTCTGCAATTACGTCTGGCGTGACGCACCCACTAATCAAGGACTGAGCTGTGCTTCAAGGGAGTTCCTCACATTGATCGTTTGATTGGTATGTACTTTTGTTTTGCTGGGGGTCTATACAGGACCTTTATTGTATATATAGAGATCTGTGTTAGCCGTCCAGCGTAACTAGTACACTCCTATGTTTATATCATCCTAATGAGTCTCCTTAGCTCTTATACATGCTCTAATGCCTTGGTTACATATTTTAGTACTCTGAATATGCATGTATGTTCCTAGGACAGCAGAGCCCTGAATATTGGGATAATATCCCTCACCCACTACGGTCAAGCTTATAGGTTTTGGACATGGGGAAGGCGTGGGGAGGGAGGGAAAACTCCTAGCATAGCCATAACATGGAGATTTTTCTGACAATCCTTAAAACCAGTGTAATAAACGTGAGAACAACTCTTAACAAGCTCAGTACATGAAAAGCATTATAACCTCTCTTTTTGTCAGTCGGTCAAGCTTATAGGTTTTGGACCTGGGAAAAGGGGGGGAGATGGGGGGGTGGGGAGATAAGAGGGAGGGGGGAGGGGGAGACCTGGGTTGACAGGTAACACAACAGCACATTGCATTAATGTTTTTAAGTATCATGCTGAACATAAACGGAATACTTCCTACGCTTGCTGGTCGGGGAAGAGGGGGGGGGAGGGATGGGGCTCTTACATTTAGTGAAGTTAATATCCGAGGATCCTTATGACATTTCTATTTGATCTATGTGGCCCGCCGTGTGCCTTCCTCAGAGGGTTTGACAACGTATTTTATTACTGCAGGCAGCATCATTAGTATGGGGCCGTGCGGCCATATCTTCTGCGGCGGAAGGGCAGGCTTATGGGATTTGGTGCGTGAGGGGGGGAGGGGGAAGGGGGGGAGAGAAAAGGGAGTACATTATATTATAACACATACAACTTTTCTCAACTTCAACATTCATCAACTGAGGAACAGGTTTTTTTTTTTTACATAACTCAACTGTGGCATAGGGACGGCTTAGCACTAGATCCATGTGGCCAGCTAATCTAGACTGCCAGTTACTGTAATAGTGTCACTGCCGCTGCTTCCATTATCGAAGTCATTTGGGCTTCCTGTCTTGTGCAGGGCTCATTAGGCAGCTTCACAGTTAACTAGTATTTCCTAGTCCGGGGGGTGGGGAGGGTAGCAACAGTCGTGCGAACCGAGCCTGGGGTCCATAGTCCTGTACCCGGGCCTTAGACAGATTAAATCCGTTATTTCTTTTTTTAATAGATTGGATAACGATCCAATATTTCTATTGCCGGACACGTCCACATAATGTGGACCATATCGCTTCTCTGCCCACAACCCCTCCAGCACAGATCAGACACCACAGGGTAGATTTGCTTCAGCGGCCATGGCGTGAGGTACCAATGAATACAATTTTATATATATTTTCTTTAGTTGCTGTGCATATGGAAGTTTTTGCAGCAAACTCCCATATATCCTCCCAATCATCCCTGTCAATTTCTATTTTCAAATCCGCTGCCCATTTGAGCATGCAGTCATGATCATGTGAATTGACCAAGGCCTCCAAACTGGCTTTTATTCTAGTTATCAAACCTTTTTGATAACTACCTCCTACATAGTGCTTCAAAACTTGTGAAGGGAGTAAATTCTAATTTTGGGGGACATTTTTGGAAAATATTTCTGATCTGTAGATATTTAAACATACTAAGGTCTGGTGCCTCATACCTAGTTAGGAACTCTTGGAAACTAGAAAGTTTTCCTTTATGCACTAGGTCGGCAACTACTCTAATATGTTTAGCTTTAATTTGGTCGAATTGTTTATAATCACAGCCTGGGGGGAAATTGGGATTATTAAAAAGCGGAGTGAGTTGCGAAACGGGAGACACAAGATTAAATTTGCCCTTAGACGGAGACCCCGCCCCCAGAGTGAGACGGATGGCAGCTTAAGCCTTGAGCTCCATCCCTCATCCCCGACAATACACTCATAAAGCAAGCAAAACGAACCTTTATCACCCCTAACTACTTTCACAATACCATTAAAACATTAGAGATGGCACCGATGCAGGCAAAAAAGAAGGAGACCTCCGCAAATATCTGGGCCGATCGAGCTCACGGAGCGTGGCAGCAACAATGGCGCCGGATTCAAATGCAGGATCAGAGTCAGAACGCGACGAAGACACAGCGGAGGGACCGGAGCAATTACCTGTCCGCCGCTGTGATTTTGAGAGGTTGTATAGAGACATGAAAGCCCTTATACACCTGGAAATGCAGGACTTAAAAAAGGAGGTGCAGGGGCTCGTGAGTGCACCTGAGCCCTGGAAGAGAAAGTCAGCACCAATACAAAACTGATTAAAAAAGCTGACAAACGATCCACATACTTACAAGTACAACTTTCGGAATTGGCTGACAGACAGGAAGATGCGGAGAACAGGGACCGCAGGAATAACATTAGGGTACGGGGGATCCCTGAAACCGTCACCAATGTGGAGGATTTCATCTCAAGATGGATGGCGGAGTTACTCCCTGACTGCCCACCCAATGAAAGAATAATGGATCGCTGCCATCGTGCCCTAAGAAGCAAACCAGCAGCAACAGAGCAGCCGAGAGATGTAATAGCCCGGCTGCACCATTATCGCACCAGAGATGCTATCCTACAGAAGGCCAGAGTGGCAGAAGCCTGCAGATTCGAGGAGATCACAATGCAACTCTTCCAAGATCTCTCACCGCTTACCCTGGCCAGGAGAAGGAAACTCCAGCCCATCACCCGCACACTGAGGGACAGAGCCATCAGATATAGGTGGACCTTTCCGTTTGGCCTGCTGGTCATCCGCAACGGAAGGGCCATCTCCATGAAGGAGATAGAAGAGGGAGCTGAGTTCCTACAAAAACTAGGGATCAAGGAGAACTCACCCACGAGCCCTAGAGGAGAAAAGCCCAAAGAAACGGATTGGCAAGTGGTGGGGGCTGTGGGCGAAAGCCGGGAAGCTCTCACATGAGCTCGCTTAAAGTCTCGTATCTTGAAGTTACCTCATGGTTAGAGGCTAGTTAGTAAAGTTATATGTTGCTCCTGAACTGTCTCCCCCCTTGATTAACCCCGAGTGTGACGAACAAGGAGCTGGCTGCTTACGTGGCTATAGCCGGACTCAACACTGCACATTATGGGACCCTGCAACCCTCCAAGGCATTCCTGCAAGAAACACCAACTAAAAAGTGGAAAATCGTACCTGCATACATCATGGCGGTGGGCGGTGGAACACAAGCTGCCCATCATGGCGGAAGAGCTCGATGGAGTCCACAAGGCGGCTTTACGGAAGTGCTGCAAGTTTCGGCGGGAGAGCTATGGGAGTGGCGACCTTCCTCGCGGGCTTCAGGTGAGAAAATGGCGTTCCCCGGAACAGCGTCACCGGAAGTGTGCTGGGCGCCATCTTGTAGGAGGCTAAAGAGAGATTACCGCTGACGTCATCTCGGAGCGCCGAACACCATCTAGTCTCGCGAGAAGAGACTCTGACTCATAAACCGGGTAAGGAAGAGGATAAAGTACCAGGAATGCAGCAGAGGGACAACTCTCTACCTGATGGCAGAGGAAGAAGAGAAGGCGTGGACAACATCCTACAGCGATCCGGAAGGAGGGCCCACGAACCACCAGACCACCACGTTGCAAGCAAGCAAGGCCCATCATGCAAGCAGCGGAGTAGCGGAGATAATAAACACTGTCCCCAGGCAAATGTAGCTGTGTGCCCATTCATTCCCCTAGGGGCTAATCCCCCCACCCAAAGACACGATACCAAATTGGGGGTGTTGGGAGGGTCATAAAGCCACACTAGCTTATTAAAGTGGCAGTCCCCCTTGAAAAAAAAGGGGGGGAGAAAAAAATAATAATAAAAAAAAAAAAAATAAAAAAAAAAAGGGGGAATAAAAACAAATATATAAAGAAAAGACTCGGGACCGAGAAGGGGGGGGGGAGGGGGAGAAAAAGTTGCAGTATCTCAGTTAAACTGCCAAAAGAAGGGTTCTGTTTTTCTGTTTGTTCATTTATCTATATTATCTATAATGAAGATGAATCACCTAATGTTGTCGGGGGGAGGGTGGAGTGCCCTCCAGTCTCAACGAGGGCATGAGCCTCCACATGGGCGCGGGGGTAACTCCGTCCGGCGGCCCATGAAAGTCCTCACTGAACCAGCAACGAGGAGCGGTAGAGGGGGATGGAGGTCCATCCCGGACTACGCTCATGCTGTACGTTTAGGAGAGGCAGAGAAGGCACTTGGGGAGGACTGGTCTCGCCCTATTGCCGGATGTGCTAATTTTGTGTTTTTATGTTTCGTTACATGTGTTTATCTGTTCCCCCAGTGTACTTTCCCTTGTTCTTCCCGGCTGCAGTCCGAATCCTCGGAAAGAAATAGAAGATTCTCGACGCTGACACCATGGGCTCGGACGGTTGATTACAAACGAGTAAAGGTTTGGAAATACACTCATGAGTAAAGAGATCACTATTATTTCACACAATGTGAAAGGCTTTAACAGTCCAGGGAAGCGCAGGCTAGCTATGGCAGACTATAAGAAAACAGACCCTGACATAATTCTATTACAAGAAACACACTTTTCGAAATCCAGTTCCCCGAAATATATTGACTATAGGTTTAGGAATTGGTTCTCAGCTACATCCAACAAAAAAAAAGAGGAGTAGCCATTCTACTACATAACCGTTTGCCCTATGCGATTAAGACCATTAAAAAAAGACAACAACGGCCGATTTCTGATTATAAGCGGCGAAATAAGAGGTCAGCCGATCACATTGGCAAACGTTTATGCTCCAAGTGAAGGCACAGAGGCTTTCCTGGAAAGGTTCTTCTCCATCCTCCAGAGGATGGCACAGGGATGCGTAATACTAGGGGGTGACTTTAATCAGACACTAGATCCAGTAATGGATAGATGCACCCCGAGCGGTAAAGCTAACTCAAAGGCTAGACAAACCTGGAATAGAGGGCTGAGAACTAATAATCTTTTAGATATATGGCGGGAACAGCACCGCCAGGACAAAGGATTTACATTTTACTCCCACCCGCATGACAGATATAGTAGGATAGACTACCTCTTTGTATCCAGTAGAATGGTTTCACAGATCTCCCACTCGGGCATCCACGATATTTCGTGGTCAGATCATGCGCCGATAGAGCTGCGGTGCTCCGATTTTATTCTGGACAGACCAGGAGCGAACTGGAAACTTAACGAAGTTTTACTAAAAATCCCCGAAATTGCACAAAATGTGGGGGATAGAATCAGGGAATATTTTCAGGAGAATATGGGAAGTGTGACTTCGCAGGCTACCCTATGGGAAGCCCATAAGGCGACTCTGAGAGGAGAGCTCATAAGGATTGCAAGCAGGCGAAAGAGGGAGAAGGACAAAAAAATCAATCAGTTACAGAAGGAATTGGCAGTCCTCTCAGCTCGACATAAAAATAACAAAGATGGAATGACCCTTAAGGAGTTGCTAGACACCAAAACCAAACTTAATATCTTGCTGACCTCCCATGCTGAAAAGGAGCTGACATGGTCTATACTGTAGTTTATGACATACGAGAAAGAAACCACAGACGGGTTCATAACCCTGATGACTCATTATGGGAAGTATTTTTGTACTATGAATTATTTATTCCAGGAGAGGTTTATACAACAAATTGGGAACTGCTTAATTTTGGACACTTAACACACACAGGTTCTTATTTCGCAAGGGTACAGGTTGCTCAACCATTTCAGTACATGTCTGTGAAATGTGATCGTGAATTTTTCATCAGCACTAGAAGATGTGTTGATAGAGGTTATTTAATTTGTGATGACATTATACAGCACATGCCTTGCAATGATCAAATGCAAGGTAGCAACTGCCCGATAACTGCAACACCCATTCAAACTCCTTTTACATTAATTCACAGCTTAGATAATGGGAGTTACATAGTATTATCTACAGAAGAGGATTGCGATATTCCTCCTTTTCAGGCATCACTTGTCACGGTTAATGGGAGTATACAGTGTTATGGTACTACACTTATTCCACCTCTGTTACATCAGACACTCACATCTGGAGTACATTTCCAGGTACCAGCTATCACACTGATCCTTCCTCACATGACAGCCTATTTGGCACATTTAAAGAAAATGAAGGTTACTATAGGGTTCACACATGATATAGTACATACCCTTTGACAGAGAGTTCACAGTGAATTACTACGTGTTGATTTACACCCGGGTGATTTTCCCCAGTGGTTGACTACACTAGGTGAATCATTGAAAACTTTTTGGCCAATGACAGGTAATTTTTTGACAAAAATAGGCACTAGCCTACAAACTACTGGTAAAAGTATTTTTAGTGGACTAGGAAATGCGTTTGGAATCCTAGGTTATTTGAAACCACTATTGTTTTTTATTTTAGGGATAATAATCCTTGTTATTTTGCTTTGTATTTTCTCTTTTCTTCCGAAGAAGAAGAGGCGTTCAGCTTAATCACATTTTGCTTTCTAGCATATATTCTTATATTTTTACCTAGATACTAATATACTGTTTTAAGCACACAGGTCAAATCTAACCTGCTGCAGTATGCTTTGTTGCAAGGACACAGACGAAAAGAAAGATACTTCACAAATCTTGCGTCTACCACGGTCCTATCAAACTTCCATGAGGATGTACTTACTGTAGATGAACTGGTTTTACCACATCGGAAACCACGCAAAGTGCATGCAGTTCACAACACGATGAGAGACTTTATGTATCAGAACTCTCTTGCTTCCTCAGGACAGTTTTCAGTTTTAACACCTAATGGGACATTGCTACCGCGTAGCTTGCTAATGTTATGTAATTTTTGGCAAGTGAAATCTTTGCTATCTCTTGGTGATCAACCCAACTTCAAGTGTAGAGACATTCACCGTCAAATATTTCAAATGTCTTTTTATACAATTGAAGAAGGTCATATCAGCATTGTTAGCCACGGGTCATATAATTGTACCACTTTGTTTGCATGTTCAGGTAATAAACATCAACATTGTTTTGGGGCCCGTTGGGATACTACGCTTTTAAGTATGTATGAACGTCAACATCAACCCGCTTTACAATTGGGTGATTTTTACAAATTGATACCTTCCCATCGTGGAATAACTTGTGCACATATGCGCAGTTGTGGGTGTTTTGGCGATCAATCACATACTCCTGTGAGTTCAAGCTCATCAACATCAGAGAGCGGTGACACTGTCTTCCAAAAGTACACATAATTAATATTTTCTGCTTTGATAGTTTTTCTGCATTTGCAAACATATGATAATTATGTGTAGGAGAGGGTGTTATGGATTACAGGTATTTTCTGGCATATAACGCATAATGAATACAGGTCACAGGTACATATATACATAGTATCATTATAAGGCCTAGTATAGCTTAGAGTATACTGTTAAAATCCTGGTTTTTCTTGTCTTAGAAATAATAGCTTGTTTTGCTCAGAAGTGGCAGGATATTGGGACATGTTACATAGACATAAAAGGGGAACTAACACCGGTAAACAGGCCGTGGTTTAAAGGTAACTTACGACATATATCATACGTCACTAACTGTAAATTCTGATGGTAAACATCATACGTCACAAACCACAGAGCATGGACACATGACACGTGTCACACGTACGCAGCAAACAATGAACACTATAATAGGTTTGCACGACTCCATGTTAAACCAGAACCGAACTTAGGTGTGAAGTCACACAGATGAGACTTGAGCTGGGACTGGCTGACCTATCGTAATATCTTTTGGTTTGTGAGTATTGACAATGCATATACTGTATAGTTATAATCTCTGCATAGTTAGGAATGGATTGGTAACATACTGTAACTGCTAGCCATCAGCTTATAAGAAGCTTGTTGTGATATTTCTGATATTTCTGAATATTGTTGTGATACAATAAATGATAAACCTTATCTTATACAAACTCTAAGTGACCTTTCTTTATAATAATCTCACAATACTCTCCATAATATTATTAATATGTGAGAGTGTGGCCGAGACTTTGCAAGTACGACATTGTGGTCGGTGCTCTCTGCTTAGTGCAGGACATAACTCACCATAAGGCGATACTTGAAAAAGAAAGGCAGGCTGAGCCCAGATTAACTTCCCGTGCTGAAAAGGAGCTGACATGGTCTAAGCGGAATTTTTTTGAGAAAGCAAACAGGCCAGATACCCTACTTGCCAACAAATTACGAGACAAAAACCACGTCTCCCAAATTCAGATAATTCGAACAGAACAGGGGGATCTGACCTCTGACCCCCAAAAAATAGTTTATGAATTTAAAACATTATGAAACCCTATATGATGGGGCGAAGGTGGCACACACGCCAACCACAAAAGCACGACTAAAGACGTTCTTAACAGAGGCTCAATTGCCTAAAGTGACCAGAGAGGAGAGGGACGCACTACAGGCAGACTTTACTATCGAGGAACACCTCTAGAGGTAATGAAGTCATTAAAAGCAGCCAAGGCCCCAGGCCCAGATGGCTTTTCCAATCTCTATTATAAGAAATTTCGCAAAATATTAGCTCCTCATCTACTAAAACTGTGTAATTCTGGATGGTGCCCCCATCCCGAGCTCGATGCTCCAGGCGTCTATCTCAGTAATCCACAAACAAGGAAAAGACCCAGCGGACTGTAAAAGCTATAGGCCCATCTCTTTAATAAACTCTGATACAAAAATCTTTTCCAAACTTTTAGCTAACCGCCTTAACCAGGTGTTGTCCAAGTTGGTCCATCCTTATCAAGTGGGGTTCATATGTGGTTGACAAGCAGCTGATAACACCAGACGGATTATAGATTTGATTGATCTGGCGCAAAAAAAACATATCCCGTCTATGGTGCTTAGTTTAGATGCAGAAAAAGCGTTCGACAGAATTGATTGGCCCTACTTGAGGGAGACGCTATGAGCGTTCGGCTTGGGTGGGAGAATGATAGAGGCAATTCTCGCTCTGTATCGGGGACCGACGGCAAAGGTCAGGCACCAGGGCTTCCCCTCGGATGAATTCCTGATTAAGAGCGGCACCAGACAAGGCTGTCCTCTGTCACCCCTTCTCTTTGCGCTATGCATCGAACCCCTAGCGGCGCACATCCGCCTCAGCCCGAATATAGCAGGAATCCAAATTAGTGACCAGCCACATAAGGTGGCCCTATACGCTGATGACGTGATACTCACGTTATCACAGCCCCTCACCTCTCTGCCGAACGTCTTTCAATTGCTAGGGGAATTTAATGCGATATCTGGGTTCAAAATTAACCAGGCAAAATCAGAAGCCCTAAATATCAACTTACCTAAGGCCACCGAGAAACTGATCACGGTGAACTTTGAATTCAAATGGCAAACCTCCTCCATAAAATATTTAGGGATAAATATCACGAAGCAATCAGGCACCCTTTATAAGGCGAATTACCCCAGACTAATACGGACACTGAAGGAAGATCTACGGAAATGGGCAGGGTACAACATATCCTGGATTGGCAGGATTCAGTCTCTAAAAATGAATCTCCTTCCCAGAATTCTTTACCTATTTCAGACTCTTCCGGTCCCTATAATCAGGGAAGAGATCCTTCGGTTATAGTCCGCAATGGTGAAGTTTGTCTGGGGTAATAAAACCCCCCGCATCAAAACTAGCACACTAATTCGGCCCACAACAAGAGGAGGATTAGCGGTACCTTACCTGTTATCATACTTCAGAGCGGCCCAATTGACCCAAATTATTCAGTGGCACACCCACCCTAGTCGGAGGCGATGGGTGGAACTGGAGGCGGCCTGCTGTGCCCCGGTGGCATTGCAGGACCTGATCTGGCTCCCAAATAAGGTTCGCAAGGACTTCAAACACCCGCTCCCCGCGATTGCCAGCTCTTTGGCAGTATGGGACAAAAGCAAATATAAGCACGTATTAATGAGACAACACTCCTTGATGACCCCAATTTTGGGAAACCCTGATTTCGCTCCGGGCCTGCAGAAGAAAGATTTCACTATATGGACACAGAAGGGCTACACTCGCCTTTTACACCTGGAGGGTAGAATATCTATCAAACCGTTTGAGCAAATTAAGTCTGAAAAATCAGTTCCAAATTCAGAATTTTTTAGATACCTCCAGCTAAGAGCTTTCTATGATAAATTTCCCATTCGAGCTCAACGCACTAATTTTAAACAGCTCTGTTCTACTGGAACAGGAACCAAGGGACTTATCTCTACGATGTACAAAGCGGTAGTCTGTCCGACTCCTGACGCCGACGTGACACTAAAATATAAGAATAGATGGGAAAGAGATCTGGGGGACACACTAGAGGACGAGGACTGGGACTATATTGTCTTGGCGGCAGCTAATAGCTCAATCTGCACGACATTGAAGGAGAACGCGTATAAGGTCCTGATGAGGTGGTATTTGACCCCATTACGATTATCAAAGTTTGTCTGGGGCTACCCTCCATTGTGCCCTAAACAATGTGGGGAGCAGGCAGACTTGCTGCACATGCTGTGGGGTTGCACCAAGATACTCCCAATCTGGGAAGATATCAGAAATTGGCTCCAGAGAATTCTCGATTGCGCGATCCCTTTGGACCGACCCCTGGTTGTTTCTGCTGGCCAGACGCACCCCGGGGTTAAACAGGTCGGAGCACAAATTAATTTGAAAATAGAAATTGACAGGGATGATTGGGAGGATATATGGGAGTTTGCTGCAAAAACTTCCATATGCAGAGCAACTAAAGAAAAAATATATAAAATTTTATAACCCTCACTATCGTCACAGTTACATATTTTATTACTCTGAATATGCATGTATGTTCCTAGGACAGCAGAGCCCTGAATATTGGGATAATATCCCTCACCCACTACGGTCAAGCTTATAGGTTTTGGATATGGGGAAGGCGTGGGGAGGGGAGGGAAAACTCCTAGCATAGCCATAACATGGAGATCTATCTGACAATCCTTAAAACCAGTGTAATAAACGTGAGAACAACTCTTAACAAGCTCAGTACATGAAAAGCATTATAACCTCTCTTTTTGTCAGTCGGTCAAGCTTATAGGTTTTGGACCTGGGAAAAGGGGGTGGAGATGAGGGGGGGGGGGAGATAGGGGGGAGGGGGAGACCTGGGTTGACAGGTAACACAACAGCACATTGCATTAATGTTTTTAGGTATCATGCTGAACATAAACGGAATACTTCCTACGCTTGCTGGTCGGGGAAGAGGGGGGGGGGGAGGGATGGGGCTCTTAGCATAGGAACCTTCCTGACTAACCTCACAACCATAGCATAAAACATGGGGGTAACATTTAGTGAAGTTAATATCCGAGGATCCTTATGACATTTCTATTTGATCTATGTGGCCCGCCGTGTGCCTTCCTCAGAGGGTTTGACAACGTATTTTATTACTGCAGGCAGCATCATTAGTATGGGGCCGTGCGGCCATATCTTCTGCGGCGGAAGGGCAGGCTTATGGGATTTGGAGCGTGAGGGGGTGGAGGGGAAAGGGGGGGGAGAGAAAAGGGAGTACATTATATTATAACACATACAACTTTTCTCAACTTCAACATTCATCAACTGAGGAACAGGTTTTTTTTTTTTACATAACTCAACTGTGGCATAGGGACGGCTTAGCACTAGATCCATGTGGCCAGCTAATCTAGACTGCCAGTTACTGTAATAGTGTCACTGCCGCTGCTTCCATTATCGAAGTCATTTGGGCTTCCTGTCTTGTGCAGGGCTCATTAGGCAGCTTCCCAGTTAACTAGTATTTCCTAGTCCGGGGGGGTGGGGAGGGTAGCAACAGTCGTGCGAACCGAGCCTGGGGTCCATAGTCCTGTACCCGGGCCTTAGACAGATTAAATTTTGCTACTTACAGTTAGTAGATCGCAGTGCTGTTGTCGGAGCATCGCGCTCCCCTCCTATCCCACCCACAAATCCCCCCACCAACCCCCAAAGCCCAGCCGGACCTCAGCACTCTTCAACTGCCATCCGGTCAGCGGCAAAAGTTATAGTAGCTTCAGCTGGGGGCTGCCTCCGATCGTCAGGGGTCGGATTCTGAAGCTATGCGTCTGGCTGGGTCTGGTGTGGTTCTTGAGCCGTCATGTGCTCCCGTCTTCGCTGTGGACTACGGTGCTTCTCATCTGTTCTTAGACTGCCTTGGCGCCGCCGTTCTCCTCGTGGGACGGCTGCTGCGTGGTTCCGCGTCCTCCCGGTGCGGTGGGTCTTGTAGTTGCTCCGTTGTCCAGGAAAGCGGCGGGGGCAGACCCAGGGCTTTCACGAATGGGACCATGTCCTCAGGGCGGCGGATGGTTAGGAATTTGCTGTCATAACTTACCGTAAGCTTGAACGGAAAGCCCCAGCGGTACTTCACTTCCTTCTCCCGGAGGAATGAGGTCAAGGGCTTCATTTCTCTCCTTCGGTCGACTGTTATCCGTGACAGGTCGTTGAAAATTTGGAGAGTTTCATTTTGGAAAGGTAGTGACTCTTTCCCTCTGCAGGCGGTGATGATCTTCTCCTTTACTGTATAGCTGTGTAATCTTATGATTACATCCGTCGCCAGTTGGGATCTTCTGATCTGGGAGCTACCGCCCGGTGGGCCCTATCCATCTCTAGGTCCATGTCCTCTAGCGGACCGCAGAGCGATGTGAACAGTTCCGCAAGATAGGGACGAAGCTGGCCAGGTAAGACCGTCTCCGGTACATTTCTTATGCGCAGATTCTGGCGCCTGTCCCTATTTTCTTGGTCTTCCTGCCCGTCTTTGAGACGGGAGATCTCCTCTCCTAGCCGAATGATTTCTTCCTCGGCTGCTGTTTGTCTTGCCAGGGACTCCTCCAGTCCACCTTCCAGAGTCGTTGTCCTCTCTGTTAGGCCAGACCTCTCCTGTTTAATCTCCGCTACTGCTGCTTTGATTTCTGCCTGCAGGGATGTTTGGAGCTTGACATGCATGGTGGAGAATAGGCTCTCCAGGTAGGATCGGGTGATCGGTTCCTCTATCTCCATTTCAAGAGTTGCATGGGCTTTCGTACCCATATTTAGAGCTGCTTGCGGCTCTTGTGAGCCTCGTGGTCCGCCACCCTCTTGGTTTGCTGGACTCTTCTGTGTCGGAGAGAAGAACCGTGACACCGCCGGTGCTGCGGGCTTCTTTGTGTGTTTGGACATGCTCCGATCTCTCCAAGTAATGGGGGTATGTTTTTGAGCCTTGAATTTCTGGTTTGGGAGCGTTATTTATTAAGTTTTAGCCGGTGGGTCCACGGAGCTCCCCTCCTACACCCCCACTCCTGATGACATCATCGGAAACCCATCCCTTTAGCACATTTTTAATGGATCATCAACATTCAGTATTGTCATAGACAACTTAGGATCTGGCTGTGGTTTTTTTTTTTAGGGAAGCTGTGTCTTTAACTGAAACGGGAGGCGGCCATCTCGGATCCAGATGGAACGCAGGCTGAAACACATGACATGAAGATAGCTCCTACTCAGAAAGCTCTTATTCAGACCACAGTTCTGATCAGACCCTCTCTTCACAGTGGGGGCGCAGGCAGGCTCAGGAGGGATCAGGTAGGGCGCAAGAAGGCGGGCAGCCAATATCTTCAACTGGTTTAGCCAACAAAATAGTCAGTGGGTCCATAGAAATGGACACATCCGTTATTTCTTTTTTTAATAGATTGGATAACGATCCAATATTTCTATTGCCGGACACGTCCACCAAATGTGGACCATATCGCTTCTCTGCCCACAACCCCTCCAGCACAGATCAGACACCACAGGGTAGATTTGCTTCAGCCGCCATGGCGTGAGGTACCAATGAATACAATTTTATATATATTTTCTTTAGTTGCTCTGCATATGGAAGTTTTTGCAGCAAACTCCCATATATCCTCCCAATCATCCCTGTCAATTTCTATTTTCAAATCCGCTGCCCATTTGAGCATGCAGTCATGATCATGTGAATTGACCAAGGCCTCCAAACTGGCTTTTATTCTAGTTATCAAACCTTTTTGATAACTACCTCTCCTACATAGTGCTTCAAAACTTGTGAAGGGAGTAAATTCTAATTTTGGGGACATTTTTGGAAAAAAATTCTGATCTGTAGATATTTAAACATACTAAGGTCTGGTGCCTCATACCTAGTTAGGAACTCTTGGAAACTAGAAAGTTTTCCTTTATGCACTAGGTCGGCAACTACTCTAATATGTTTAGCTTTAATTTGGTCAAATTGTTTATAATCACAGCCTGGGGGGAAATTGGGATTATTAAAAAGCGCAAGATTAAATTTGCCCTTAGACTTGCTCCAAATCTCCCAGGTAAATCTCGTCGGATCTAGCTCAAACATTTTGGCGTACACCTCCTTATCCAGTGCCCATAGGGACACTGGCAGAGAAGACGTTCTAGCATATTGGGATTCTATGGCTAACCAACAATTGTGTTGGACCAGCGTTCCACATCACCACCTGCCTTAGTTGGGCAGCTTGGTAGTATTTCGAGATATCTGGGACACCCAAACCTCCTCTTGTCTTTAAAGCCATCATCACCGATCTAGCTGTTCTAGGCCTTTTACCTTGCCAAATAAAATTAAATATTCTATTTGGGAAATTTTTCAGTTCGGATCCCGGTATCCGGACTGGTAGAGTCTGGAAATGATATAATAACCTAGGGAGTATATTCATCTTGACTGATACTATTCTCCCAATCCATGACACCTGATATCCTTCCCACTTTGAGTGCACACTAGGCCAGGGATAGTATATACGGTATCAATTCCTATCTACAATGATGGTTCAGTCAACCTTTACAGGGAAGCAATTGCTCACTGCATTGAGTGAGGACAATTGCCACTAAAATGCCATAGCCAAAATAACAAAATTTTATTAAATATCAGCAAAACTCACAACATAAACGGCGCATGCTCTAAACTAACTAAAACCAATTAAAATCTGGATCCGGGAAACAGTCTCAATTGTAGCGGTCGGAATAATTCACCATCTATTTACCATATTGGTATATATAAATTGCCACCATTCATTGGCTATAATTGGAACGAATAGCTATGCAACCATATTGTGTAGGTGTGCATAGGATAAATGCACAACGTGGCAGCACAGGTAGAAAACAATACTTAAACGCCACCGTGGCTTAGTATCTCCAATAGTACTCGCAGCTGTTATGACACAATTATGGATTGTACATAGACTGACCGCTTAGGCAGACTTAAAAGAGAGAAAACAAAGGAAATACCTACGCGACAAAGTAGATTTTGAGGAAAACAGAATCTTTAAATATAAAATCTTCAAACAAAATAGAAATACACGTCGCCCTACACCGCTCAATTCGTCAACTGAGTGGGAAGGATCTGCAAGTGACCTAGAACAAGAAAAAAGTAAAGACCCTAAACAAACCACCACTACATCCTTAGTCGCCAACAGTACAGGGTTTTTTTTAGATTTGGAGGGGCCTTCATACCTAAGCGACACACTAGGAGGAAAACCAGAAGGGGATCAGGACGATTATCTGAGAGACAGAAAAGTATGGGGGTACAAAGGTCCCGGCCACCAGAGAGGCAGCAGGAACAAAAAGAAAAAGCAACCAAATTACAGGTCATAAACCTATCCTCTAAGATTCTTAATACCCATCACTTGCAGGTTCTAGCAAAAGGCCTATCATTTTGCCCAACAAGTAAAATGAATCTGTTCGAAATTGTTAAAGATCTGAACCTCTTCTCCAGGAAGTTACTTCTTCAGAAATTTTTCATTAAACAAAAGAAAAGGAGCTTAGTTAACAACCCTGATTTGGAGAATCTAAATACTAATGATCTGGACAATTTGGCCACTCTTGAGGAACTTGTAATAGACAGTGACAGACCTATAGGGGAAGGTCCGTTTACACAGTTTAGGGCAAAATCTACCTTTACACCACCACAGGAGATTAGTGCACAAATCAAAGTGTTCACTGAACTAGTCACACATGACCTTGAAAAACTAAACAACAGGACAAGCAAGTACAACTTGACTAGAGATGAACACAATGCATTGAAAGAACTGAGCCAAGATGATGACTTGATAATCAAGCCATCAGATAAAGGTGGGAATGTGGTGGTGTTAGATAAGGTAGCCTATCAACGTGAATGCCTTAGACTACTGTCTGATAAATCCTGTTACCATATACTCGACTATGACCCCACATCTAATTTCCAAAAAGAACTATTCAATATACTAGAGACAGGTAAAACTAATAAGATCATTACGAATAAAGAGTTTGAGTTTCTTTATATTAAGAACCCGAAGGTGGCGACATTTTATCACCTTCCAAAGCTACATAAGGACAAGATACCGCCCCCAGGGAGACCCATAGTTTCTGGCATTGGGAATTTGACGTCCAATGCCAGTATCTATGTGGACAAATTATTGAGACCATTTGTCAGTTCTCTCCCGTCATATCTGCGCGATACTAAGGATATACTGCTTAAACTGGAGGGCATCACTACAGGCCCTAACACACTCCTAGTTAGCCTGGATGTTGAGGGACTTTATACCAGCATCCCACACATGGTTGGTATGAAAGCCGTTGCCCATTTTTTACGATCAAGAGGACAAGATCTAGTAGGTCACAATGATTTTATCCTACAACTTCTGAACCTTACCCTTACAAAGAACTATTTTGTATTCAAGAATAGGTATTATCATCAAATCCAGGGTACCGCCATGGGGACCATCTGTGCCCCCACTTATGCGAATTTATATCTTGGCTGGTGGGAGGAAACGTGGTCTTTGGCGAGGACCTGGAGGCCTATACCATCTTCATTGACCTATGGGTAAGGTTCATTGATGATATCTTCCTCCTTTGGACAGGTCCGGCGGATCTTCTAACCGAATTTGTGAATAAGCTAAATATTAACTAAAATAACCTTAAACTCACCACTGTCTCAAGTCTTTCAAAAATAGACTTTCTGGACATCACCATCCTAAAAGATGCAATACTGCACCGACACACTTTATTCGAGCAAATACCCAGTATGTACCTGGCAGAAACCTGGAATGCGCCGCTCCTCACCTCTGACAAGCCCCGTTGTGTTTGCCTTCCCAGCCTGGGTTCATGCCTGGCTGACGGGTGGCTGATCTGTTAAATGATAATGATTAGGATTTAATAGGCTGCAATGCTTCGCGTGTCTATCAGATGGCATAAATTCATGAATTGTAATGCAGTATATATATATATACTGTGCAGTATTGCAGCCAGCGGGAATAAAATGCTTCAATCCCTGCCTGGAAAATACCTCAATGCACTCGGGCAGAAAACAGTCACAAACCTCAATACACCCGGGTATACCCGAATTCGTGGGACTAGCCGAGCTCGAATAAAGTGTGTCACCAGTGTAGGTAAAATAGAGACTACTATCTTTAGGAAAAGCACGGCAACAAATAGCCTGCTCAGAGCAGAGAGCCAACACCCACGACATGTCATAAATGCGATTCCTATAGGGCAATATCTAAGGGTCCGGCGTAACTGCTCGACGCTTGCAGAATACAAGGAACAGGCCAATTCACTTACAAATAGATTCCTGGAGAGGGGACACTCGAAAGGCAGTTTAGTAAAAGCTTATAATCGGGCCATACATACACCACGGACACAACTTTTAGCAACTACTAACCAGAGGAATGGAGGAGATGGATTTAAACCCATACGATTTGTTGGAACTTTTAGTGACCAATGGGGCTCAATCTACCGCATTCTTAATAAACATTGGCATATCCTTCTAGATGACGATGACATAAAGGAGGTGTTGCCAACACACCCCAAACTCACTAGTAGGAGGAGTCGGAACCTAAAAGACATCCTAGTGAGAAGCCACTTTAAGTCTAAACAAAAGGGTACCTGGTTAGATCCAAAACCAGTAGGATCATATGCCTGCGGAAGGTGTAAAGCCTGCAAATATGTGCCAAAGACCATTGAATTTTCAGATTCAAGTAAAACAAGAACATTCAAAATCAAACAGTACATTAACTGTACTACTGAGGGGGTTATTTACCTGATCATCTGCTCCTGCGGGAAATTGTATGTAGGGAAAACATTCAGACACTTCAAAACCAGAATACTTGAACATCTGGGATCAATACGAAATGCGAAAGATACTCCACTGGCACGGCATGTATTGACTGAACACAATGGAAATAGTGATAAACTAGTATTCATTGGTATTCAGCATATCCCATGGGGCCAACGCAAGGGCGACTGGAATAGGATCCTTCTGCAAACAGAATGCAGATGGATATATACATTAAAAACACTCAGCCCTGTAGGTCTGAATGAGGGCTACATATACACCTCCTTCATATAAAATACATACACAACACACAGTATGCTGCGATAAGATGTAAGCTATGGATATATAATCGGATCGGGAATTATCCCCATATCTGTCCGTATTGACCCTTTGGGCGGACATTAGTAATACTAGTAACACTCCTACACAATTACTACCACACTTATGGAATGTTGAGTGGCTTACACGAGTTTATGTCAAATATCTAGTGGGAGGGCTTTAGTGGGATACAGCTTAAAATTTAGAAGTTCGTTTTGACCCTCGGGGCGGACAACTTAGGTTAGAACACTCCTACATAGCAATTACATTAGACTGCACTACTGGATTATTCCCTCACGATTTCTTAAGACCATTTTGCTAATCACAGTATCATATGAAGGAGGTGAATGTGAGACTGATTTATGACATTGCCCTATACCCTGCACACTGCCTAAACTACTTCCATACAAATTGGGCACCCTAATATAAATGTCTTAGAGTGGGAAGGATATGTATATAACAGGACAGCTTTATAAGTACCAAGCAGTATAACTATTTATACAATTTAGACATTCTCTTTGTAATTGGTACAATGATATGCATGTAGAAGCATTAAACAGCTACTACTACATATAGGTTGGAAGCAAAACACACACACTCAAAAAACCACAATCACAAACTCCATATTATACTTTATTGAAGTTCAGCTGTAGATGCCTATGGCTTTAATAAACAATTGCAGGCACTTTCTGCAATCAATTAGCAGCATATATATGGATATAGCGCTGCTCCATACTGGCACCTCCCATCCTTGAGAAAGCGCAGGTCCCCCTACGCGCGAAACGTACGTCGGAATGACGTCATCACGCTGACGTCTTGAAGGAGGCAGGAATCCGGTGAGACCAGTCCGTGCATCGGGCTGCAGCGGGGTTACAATATACAGGCTCGTTTGTATTTAGTGTGTATGTGATCGGGTTATACTGAAGTGTGTGGGAGGTTCCACCTACAGAGTGTATTATTGTGTGGATTTTTATGCGCAACCGCTTCGCTATACTAACGGCTGGAGGGGTGTAACATACACTGGTGCTGGAGACCCTGCGAACACTACGTGGATTACTGCGGTATGCAGTTGTATTGTTTATCAGCGCCACTAATACTATACACTTGCTCCACACACACTTATACACTCAATATCATAAGTGGGCATAATACATTATCACTGATCACATAGGGCGATACCTTAAGCCTAATTATTAGAGCCGCCCCGCTGCCTAAGCGGTCAGTCTATGTACAATCCATAATTGTGTCATAACAGCTGCGAGTACTATTGGAGATACTAAGCCACGGTGGCGTTTAAGTATTGTTTTCTACCTGTGCTGCCACGTTGTTCATTTATCCTATGCACACCTACACAATATGGTTGCATAGCTATTCGTTCCAATTATAGCCAATGAATGGTGGCAATTTATATATACCTATATGGTAAATAGATGGTGAATTATTCCGACCGCTACAATTGAGACTGTTTCCCGGATCCAGATTTTAATTGGTTTTAGTTAGTTTAGAGCATGCGCCGTTTATGTTGTGAGTTTTGCTGATATTTAATAAAATTTTGTTATTTTGGCTATGGCATTTTAGTGGCAATTGTCCTCACTCAATGCAGTGAGCAATTGCTTCCCTGTAAAGGTTGACTGAACCATCATTGTAGATAGGTATTGATACCGTATATACTATCCCTGGCCTAGTGTGCACTCAATGAGGATCTTTTGAGTGGGTCTCTAAACCCACTTTTATGTGTTTGTCGCTTGTCTACATTATCCTCTTCTGCACCGGCAGGGAATATAGAATTATCTGAGCATTAACACAACTGTCCAGGTGAGCGGTGAATCTACAAGTTATGTATGCATAATCCTTCCCACTTTGCCAGATCCCTTTTAATCTTATCAAACAATGGTGGATAGTTGCCTTGATATAGGGAGTGCTAGTTCCTAGACACATTTACTCCCAGATATTTAATATGCGAGGAACTCCATCTGTAGCTGAAATTCAGTTTTGGTAATTTTATCTCTGGATCTGAAAGATTCAGATTAAAAGACTGTGACTTGTCGCTGTTCATTTTATATCCAGAGGGAGAGAGAAAGAAAGGAAAGATCCCCTAAGGCCACGTCATGGTCTCTGGGGTGTGGAAAAAGAAAGTGAGGAGGGGGGGAGAGAGGGAGTCTTTCCACCCTCGTCCGGCCGGGTCCCGGCATCCATCCTTCACGGCTCTACTGTGGTTCAGATCCGTCTGGGGTTGTATCCTGATTTGGTTCGGATTAATGGGTTAACCAGGGTTCCCAGATTTTATAGAAACCTTCAGTTGAGCAGTTCAAGAAGGCCGTGAGTTTTTCCAAACTCATAACATCGTTAACTCTTTTTTTCACTAGCTGTTTGGTGGGGGGCGCTATCTTCTTCCAAGAGTATGCGACTGAACACCTTGCTGCTGTTAGAATAAAGGAGATTAATTTCCATACTGGGCGATCGATGTCCTCTATCGGCCTGCCCAGTAGGAAGGTCAGTGGATCTATAGGAATTGTGAGGCCTGTGACCTCTTTTATCAAATCTTGTACCGTAAGCCAATATTTCTGAATTTCTGGACATGACCACCAGATATGGGCCATGTCCCCTCTATGTCCACAGCCTCTCCAGCATAGATCTGAGGCCAGAGGGTAGATTTGTTTTAACCTCACTGGGGTAAGATACCAATGATACATTATTTTATAGATGTTTTCCTTCACCGTGGTACAGATGGAAGTTCCTGAGGCCGCGTCTCATATTTCCTCCCAGTCCTCTCTGTCAATAACTATGTCCAATTCCGCTTCCCATTTAAGCATATAGTCGTGAGCGGTAGAGTTCACCGGATTCTCCATGCCGGCATATATTTGTGTTATTAGACCTTTTTGATGTACTCCTTCGCGACAGAGTTTCTCAAATTTTGTGAGAGGGGGGAATTTCAATGATGGGGACATTTTTGTAGAAAGTGTCGAATTTGGAGAAACTTAAATGTATCCAGGTGGGGTAATTTTAATTTGGTTCGCAATTCGTGGAGACTCAGGAACTGTCCATCGCTCAGCAGGTCCGCGATCGCTCTGATCCCCATTGTTTTAAATAGGTCGAATTGTCGGGTTTCACACCCTGGTGGGAATTTAGGGTTGTCAAATATTGGAATGAGCTGAGAGCAAGGGGACGAGAGTAAGAATTTAGTTTTAGTTTTTGCCCATATGTCCCAAGTATGTTTCATTGCCCCCAGCCCGAATTTGGGCGCCATGTCATTTCCCCTGTCACTGCTCCAGAGAAAAGCTGGTAGAGAAGGCGTTCTGGAGTAATGAGATTCAATTGCTAGCCAACATAGCTTGTCTGGGTCCCGAGTTCCACATTACCGCCTGTTTTAATTGGGCAGCTTGGTAATATCTATTAATGTCTGGGACCCCCAGTCCTCCTTTTGTCCTAGACGCCATAAGAACCGACCTAGCTACCCGGGGTCTCCTTCCATCCAAATAAATTAGAGGATTTTATTTTGGATAGTTGTTAATTCAGAACCAGGGACATGGATCGGGAGCGTCTGGAAATAATATAATAATTGGGGGAGTATATTCATTTTAACTGAGATCATTCTCCCGATCCATGAGATCTGGTATTTTTCCCATTTATCCAGATCTTTTTTAATTTTCCTAAATAGGTTGGGATAATTATTTTGGTATAGGGAGCAATAGTTCCTCGATACATGTACTGTACTCCCAGGTATTTGATGTATATAGGGCTCCACTTATAATTAAAGTTTGATTTCAATGTCCGCATCTCTGGTTCTGATAGATTTTTTTTGTTTCAATTTTTTTATTAGGCAGTTATAACAGTCAACATATTTTCTATGACAGTCCATTTGTGGCCTAACACAATTTTTTACATATGAAAGAAAAGTCTCGACGTCCCCCTGTTCCTCCAGGGTCTGTCGGGGTGACGCGAGAATTGAAGTAGAAAAGGGAAGAGAAGGAGGGGAAAAGAGAGAGAGGAGAGGAGGGGGGGGAGGGGGGTAGTTGTACCCTTCCCTCGCCTTGGCATGCGCCTTTAGTTTCCGTTACCCATTGTGGCTCCTACCTCTATCCTTACTGTATATGGCGTTTCTGTGTGTCAGGGCCATTCTAGTGAACCATGGGTCCCAAATATTGTAGAAGGCAGTGGTGGACCGTTTCAGAAATGCTGACAGTCTCTCCATTTCCTTTACTTCGTTGATTCTATTTATTACTGTCTGTTTGGAGGGGGGGACACTTTCTTCCAGGCGGCTGCCACCACACAGCTAGCCGCAGTGAGAATAAAGGAGATCAATTTGCCTGTTGGTCGGTCCAGTGTTTCTAGGGGCCTGGCCAATAGGTAGGTCAGCGGTTCAACCGGGATTGTGAGGTCTGTGACCTCTTTTTATAAGATTGTGTATGGTTTCCCAGTATTTCTGAATTTCTGGACATGAGCACCAGATGTGGGCCATGTCCCCCTTTTGACCGCAGCCTCTCCAGCACAGATCAGAGGCCAGGGGGTAGATTTGGTTAATTTTGGCTGGGGTGAGATACCAGCGAAACAGTATTTTATATAGATTCTCTTTTATTGTGGTACATATGGAAGTTCCTGAAGCTGTTTCCCAAATACTTTCCCAATCCTCTCGGTCTATAACGATGTCCAATTCTGCTGCCCAATGCAGCATATACTGCACCGACACACTTTATTCGAGCAAATACCCGGTATGTACCTGGCAGATACCTGGAATGCGCCACTCCTCACCTCTGACAAGCCCCGTTGCATTTGCCTTCCCAGCCTGGGTTCATGCCTGGCTGATGGGCGGCTGATCTGTTAAATGATAATGATTAGGATTTAATAGGCTGCAATGCTTCGCGTGTCTACCAGATGGCATAAATTCATGAATTGTAATGCAGTATATATATATATACTGTGCATTATTGCAGCCAGCGGGAATAAAATGCTTCAATCCCTGCTTGGAAAATACCTCAATGCACTCGGGCAGAAAACCGTCACAAACCTCAATACACCCGGGTATACCCGAATTCGTGGGACTAGCCAAGCTCGAATAAAGTGTGTCGCCAGTGTAGTCATGCGTGGGGGCTTCTGAGGCTCTCTCCAGTTCTGCACAGATTTGTGTTATGAGACCTTTCTGATGGCCGGACTCCCTGCATAGCCTTTCAAAGCCAGTGAGAGGGGGAAATTCCAACGTTGGGGATACTGTTTGGGTAAAGTGTCGAATTTGTATTTGAAGACATTCAGCCCTACTATCTCATATTTGGATTTTAAGTTTTGGTAACTCAGGAACTCCCCGAAGCTCAGGAGTTCGACAATTGCTCTAATATTTTTGGTTTCAAATTGATCAAATTGTCTGGGCTCACATCCAGGTGGGAATTTTGGATTTTTGTAGATTGGTGTGAGTTGGGAACGAGGTGTCGTGAGCTTAAATTTATATCTGCATTTTGTCCAGGTTTCCCAAGTGTGTCTCATCGGGCCTAGTTTGAATTTGTTGCTTAGCATGTCTTCCCTGCTCATGGACCAAAGGCAAGCTGGTAGTGAAGGCGTCCCGGCATAGTGTGTTTCTATACCTAGCCAACAGTATTGTTTTGGGCTAGCGTTCCATACCACTGCCTGCCGTAGTTGTGCGGCTAGGTAGTATCTTGTTACTGCTGCGGCCAAGTTTATTCGAGCATTTGCCCGTTCTTGGCCGCAGCAGTAGCCTGGCGCGCGCCCGAGGGTGACGGGCGCGCGCCGAAGCAGCGGAAGAGCGCCCTCCGATCGGGGCGCTCTCCCTACCGCTGCCGGGTCCGCCGGGTCCCCCGGAACCCCCTGCCGCCGTCCCGCGATCACGGGACACCAGGGCTCCCTCGGGGAGCCCTGGACGTGCGTGCAGGGGGCGCAGGCTCCCGAAGACGCGTGACCGCGCGTCTATGACGCGCGGCACGCCGAGGGGTGGCCACTAGCAAGCCGGGAAATCTCCCGGCTTGCGGTACCGGCCACACTTTAATAAAGTGTGTCGGTAGTGTATGTCTGGAACTCCTAGTCCTCCTCTCCCCCTTTTGGCCAAGAGAAACGTTTTGGCGACTCTAGGCTTTTTGCCTTGCCAGATAAAGTGGAAGATTAATTTTTGAATATTTTTTAATTCTGAGCCAGGGATGGGAACCGGGAGGGTCTGGAAATAGTATAGTAGCCTAGGGAGTATGTTCATTTTGACCGAGACCATCCTCCCGATCCATGATATCTGGTATCCTCCCCATTTATCTAAGTCTTGCTTAATTTTTTTGAACAGGGCCGGATAGTTATATTGATATAGTGTTTGGTAGGTCCTCGATATCTTAACTCCCAAGTATTTGATACAAGAGGAGCTCCAACGATAGTTAAAATTTCATTTGAGGAGTTCCACCTCTGGCTCCGGCAGGCTGAGGTTCAGGGCCTCCGATTTGTCGTTATTTATTTTATATCCCGAGATTTGTCCAAAGTCTCGGAGCTCTTTTTGTAGGTTGGGCAGGGAGATTTGGGGTTTGGAAAGGGTTAGGATGACATCATCAGCGAATAGGGATATTTTGTGCTGCCTGTGTCCAATTTCTATTCCTTGGATGTCTCTATTGAGTCGTATTGCTGATGCCAGCGGTTCTATGGTTAGTGCAAAGAGGAGAGGAGATAAGGGGCATCCCTGTCGAGTACCATTGGTGATCTCAAACCTCTGGTTATTGCCCCCTGGTAGTTTTACCGTTGCTGATGGGTTTTGCTATAATCTACGGACCCCCTCTAGATATGCGTCTTTGAAGCCAAATTTGCGCATAGTTTGGTCCAGGAATTGCCAGTTTATTCTATCGAACGCCTTCTCTGCATCTAGGCTTAACAAAAGTGCTTTGGTCCCTGTGAGGTGTACATGTTCAATGATGTTGATTATCTTCCGAGTGTTATCCGAGGCTTGTCTGCCCTTGACAAATCCGACTTGGTCAATATTAATTAATCTCGGCAAGATGGGGTTTAATCTGTTTGCTAAAATTTTACTATATAATTTGAGATCACTGTTGAGGAGGGAGATTGGACGATAGCTTCCACACTGCATCGGGTCTCTGCCTTCCTTATGTATAATGGCCAGGTTGGCTAAAGACATTGATGTGGGAATATGGTTCCCTTCCATGAAATAGTTAAATGTTTTTAGAAGATGATTAGATAGTGTGGGCAAGAATCTTTTATAGTAGACGTTGGTGAAACCGTCAGGGCCAGGAGACTTAGTGATCTTTAATGATTTGACCGCCTCCTCCAGTTCCTCTTTTGTAATCTCAGCATTGAGGACTGTGTTTTCCTCCTCCGTTAAAGTGGGGAGCTGACATTTGTTCAAATATTGTGTTATGGCCTCTATGGCTATTGGTGCGGGGCGGTCAATTTTAGATCTTAAATTATATAACTCAGTATAGTATTTTGTAAATTCCTCTGCAATTTTCTTGTCACTACAGTATATTGTATCTCACCAGATTTACTTTTGATAGCTGTTATTTGAGATCTCTTTTGCACCCCTCTTAGTTTACTTGCTAAGAGTCTATCAGCCTTGTTTCCCTTGTCGTAATAGAGTTGGTTTGTCCATTTGAGGGCCTTTTCTACATCCTCCAGCTGAATCTGCCTAAGTTTTGTTCTAGCTGTAACCAGCGTTTTATATAATTTCTTTGTAGGGTTGGCCTTATGGGCTTGTTCTATGGTTTTAATGCTATCTGTAACTTCTTTGATTTGTGTTAGGCGGGCTTTTTTCCTATGGGAGGCGATGGAAATAAATTTCCCTCTGATGTTTGCCTTATGGGCTTCCCATAGGATTGCTGGAGAGGAGACTGTTCCTGCGTTGAAGAAGAAATAGTCCTTAAGTGAGGCTCTAATTTCTCTTTCTATCTCTGGGTGGTTTAATAACGAATCATTAAGTCTCCAGGAATAGCTTGTTGTTTTTTCAAAGGGGAGTGATAGTGTTAAGGTGATTGGGGCATGATCCGACCAGGTGATTGAGCCAATGTCTGATTCAATGGCTGCCGCCATCAAGTTTTTTGTGGTCAAGAAAAAGTCTATTCGAGAGTAAGTCTGGTGAGGCGCTGAGAAAAAGGTATAGTCTCTCTGGCCTTGATGTTGGGATCTCCACACGTCCACTAGTGAAAATCCGTTTAGAATTCCCCTGAACCTTTTCCCCATGATCTGGGAGTAGGTTGTACGGGGGGGACCCATCGTGGTTGATCTAAATATGGTCTTAAACCCTACCGAGGATAGATCACCCCCTACTATCATCGATGATAGATATCCCGGGTCTACGCCCTCGAGAACAGCTTGGAGAAATTCTGTTTGGTTCTCGTTTGGGGCGTATACATTGATCAGGGCAATTGTCGAGCCCGCTAAGGAGCCATATACCACAAGGAATCTACCCTCTGGGTCCACTGTCGTTTTGATATGATTGAATGGGGTGCCTTGTCTGATTAGGATAGCCACACCCCTCTTTTTACTACTAAATGAAGCAAAAAAGCTTGTTGGGAACATTTTTTTGAATAAATTTAGGGGGTCTTGAGATGTGAAGTGTGTCTCCTGTAAGAATATGATGTCCCCCCCTGATTTTTTCATGTCCTGAAGGGCCAATCTCCGCTTCCTGTTGATTTGCAACCCTTTGACGTTTAAAGATCTCACTTTAATCGGGGCTGTATTTGCCATTCTTATATTTTATTTTCGTGGGTCGTGGACTCGGGGTCTCATCTTTCCCACTAGTTGAGACCTTGCTCCTGTTTCCTGGGAGTGTGACATATTTTCGTCTATGGGCTTGGTGGGTTGAAGGTGTAACTTCTTTATTGGCCCTTTGCGGCTTGCTGTTGAGCTGCCAAGGGGAGGGAGGGAGGGGGGGAAAGATCTGCTGGGACAGGGTCAGCAGATGGAAGAGAAGTAGGATTAGGCCTTGTACAGGTTCTAAAGTGATATTGCCATGTCTCCTGGAGACCGGCATTCGGACAAATTTGCCCATTCTGGGGTGGGTCCGGAGCCCAAGGCCGGAGTGCAACAGGGAGGTCCTGGCCCGCTGCTGCGTATGTTGCCCTTCGACCCCTCGACCCTTGGGTACGGGTGGCTAT
The DNA here is from genome assembly GCF_040206685.1 of Ascaphus truei. Classification (NCBI taxonomy): domain Eukaryota; kingdom Metazoa; phylum Chordata; class Amphibia; order Anura; family Ascaphidae; genus Ascaphus; species Ascaphus truei. Next base: position 178,148,563 of record NC_134485.1, read on the forward strand.
GATGGGGGGGGGACCAAGGTAAAGGTGTGGGGGGGGGGGAAGGGGGAGTGACGGGTGAGGAGAGGGGGGAGGGATTTTTGGCCAGGTGTCGGAGTAGAGAGCGGTGGGGGAGGGGCTATAGAGGGAAGAGCAGTGCAGTGAGGAGGTGAAGGGTTGGGGGGGGGGAAAGGGGGGGAGGGAGGGGAAGGGAAAGTAAGTAGGAGGGGAAAGAGGGAGGTAGGTCCGGGTCTTTAGTTGGTCAGATGCAAACCATATTTCACATTTACCCCTTTTACCCCATCTTTTGCTGGGGTATGAAGCTCAGTGCATGTTATACATACATACATACATATATTAGTACATTTGTTGAAATTGGGAAAGGGGAATACATGCGTTTATCATTTCAGTGCGGGTACATTGATTTACGTACATGGTATACATTTGGTATAACGCTTTGTTTTTATCACCACGTGATTCCTAGCGGTTGTCATGGCCACCCGCCTTCCCTCTGTTAGGCTGTATGTTTTATTTCTATCCGTGGGTTAGCAGAGGATGCGCGGGGGGGAACCTGGGTGGATTTCGGGGTGGGATGCCGGGGGGGGGGGGGGGAGCATGTGGGGGGCAAGGGAGGGGAGAGAGGGGAAGGGGGGGTGGGGTCTGCTGTTTGGGTGGGTGGCTAACGGTGAGTACAATTATGTCGACATAGCTGATGCCTAGCTTTTGACATATGATATGCATGTGATAATACAGTGTCGATCCGGCAAGACACAGACCACAACTGGTGTTACTGGAACCTGCTGGTTCTTCCTTAGCGCCTTCGTTTCAGCACTGTTCTCGGTCTGTTGGTTGGAGTGGTAGGAGTTGGAGGCAAGCTCCGGATTCAGCGAGTCTTGTAGTGCTTCTGTTTAGGTTAGTAAGGGGGGGGGATAGGGGAGTGCGGGGAGGGGGGGGAAAGGGGAGGCGGGGGTTACGGGTAGACTGGGGGGGGAGAGGGAAATGTAGGGGGGGGAGTGGGGGCAGGAGGGAAACGGGTAGGGATGGGGCAGGGGGTGTGCTTCTATAAACTCCTAGCAATTTTGAACTTGTAGGGATGGGGGATAGCTAGTGTCACTCTCGCTTCAGTCCTTACGCACAGCTTAGTGTCATCTATTAGGTTGTAAGGACTCTGAGGACTCAGGGATTGCCTGCATATGGGGAGTTGTTCCAGGGAACGCAGATGCCACACTTGTAAGGGTAACGTACTTACAGTTTCGGGGGGGGGGGGGGGGGCGATGCCTACCTGTTGTGGACCTGTGTGCCGGCCTCTCATAGGGCTGATTGCCCTGAGGTGCCGGCTGCTGTTGCTCGGGGGTTGGTGAGGAGTGGGGGCGACGGGGGTAGAGGGGGCCATGGGGTTCCCCATCGAACCTTGCTCCTCCTGTAAGATTCTCTTCCCTCCCCCCTCCCGCAACAGTGAGCCCCCCCCCTCCCAAATAGAAGGCCTCTTTAATACGGCTCCGGCTGACAGCCTTGTGTCGGTCTTGCGGCCGGCTCCTCTTGGGCGGATGAGCAGCCTTTCATGGTGGACACTCCGGCTTGGCAGGCGGTCTTCTTTATTCTCTGCAGCAGGCAGGTACGGCGTCTCCCTCTGTTATGCTTGATCCTCGTTGTGGCTGGGTTTCTAGTAGTCGCTCTGGTTTATGGGTAGGTATCTTGCTGAGTCCTCGTGTGGCGTTTTTGTGACACTATAGCGCTGAAACTGGGAGAACAGACAACAGAAAGATACGTTTATTATGTCTTTATTTTCTTTGTTTTCGACCTGTGAGGCGCTCTGAGGTCCTCACTGAGGGACCCTCATTCTCCTGTTCGTGGGAGTCAGGTGGATGAGCATTCCACGATGGGGGGGGAGACAGGCCCACTGCTTTCGCCAGTCTGGACATCTCAGTCGGGTGTCTAATGACATGTGTCTTCCCATTTCTGATGATTATTAGTTTAAATGGGAACCCCCATTTGTACTTGATACCTTTGTCTCTGAGGAGGGTGGTCAGGGGTTTTAAGTCCATCCGCTTGTTGATAGTTTGCTTTGCTAAATCATTATAGATTTGCATATGGTCATCTTGGTAAGTGAGCGGGTCTTTTTTCCTGCAGGCTGTCATAAGCTTCTCTTTGGTGGTGTAGTGGTGTAGCCTGACTATGGTGTCCCTGGTCTTATTTGGGTCGTCTGACCTTGGCCCGAGGGCGCGATGGGCCCTATCCATCTCAAAGTCCTTTTTGTCCAGGTCTGCGCACAGCGAGGAGAAGAGCCCTAAGAGGTATGGCTGTAGTTTATCTGACTGGATCGTCTCTGGAATTCCGCGGATCCGCAGGTTCTGTCGTCTCTCGCGGTTTTCCTGGTCCTCGAGGTTATCTTTCAGATATCTAATCTCCATTCCAAGCCGGAAGATTTCATTGTCTGCATCTGTTTGTGTCTGGAGAGATTCCGCCATTTTAGTTTCTAGTGTTGTCGTCCGTTCAGCGAGGCCTGCTATTTCGTGCCTCAGTTCTGTTACGGCAGCCTTCAGGTCTTGCTGTATAGAAGTGTGCAGTTTGTCTAGCATGCCCTTCATCAAGTCTTGCATGAATTCCCTTGTTGGTATAGTCTCTGGGCTTTGCGCTCGCTCCCTTTGTTCTCGGGCCGCGGCCTGCTGCTTAGGGCCTCGTGTGTTCATTGGCCCGGCGCCATCTTGGTTTCTCGGGGTAGGCTCCGAGCTCCGCTGAGATGGCGGAAAAAAGTTTAATGAGCCCTGGCCGGGCGGCGCTTTTTGCTTCGCAGCCATTGCGGGGTGTTTATTCTGCTAGGGGTTATGTTTTTGGGGTCGGGTGGTGGGGTGAGGGGCGCTTGTATAGCGGTCTATGCGCGCGGGCCGGCGGAGCTCAGCTCTCACACGTCCATCTTATCTGGCTTTGTTTTTTTATTTTCTGTTTATTTAATTATTTATTTTCCTGTGGGGGGCTGTGTCTTTAAATCAGACCTGCGGCGGCCATCTTGGATGTAGCCGACACACAGGCTGAAACGCAGGGAGCCAGGCAGCACTATTCACCGCCGGGGGGGGGGCTCAGGTATCACTTGGCCAGGCTTCCCCACTCTCCCTGCGGTCAGCTGTCCGGTCGTCTCTGGGGAGCCTCCCCGTCTGTTATGCCACTATGTTATGCCACTATTCCCTGCGAGTGAGCCCGGCGGCCATCTTAGGTGGTGCTGCTCCTCCACGCCGGGGCTCAATCGGGACTGGAGGGGTACTCTCGGCCTCGTCTCCCCCGGCCCACGGCTCTGCTCACCTCTGTGGGGCTTCCTCCTCTCCCCTCCGGGACCCCGCCGTGTCACTCACCCCCTCGGGGAAGCCACGCTTCTCCCTGCGTGAGCCTCCGCTGCTGAGTCAAGATGGCCGCTCCGCCTTCCCCCTCGGCTCCCTCCCGAGCACTCGAGATCGCCACTGGTGCTGGCGAGTCTCCTACCGGCTGGTAAGCTGCTCCGGGATCTGTCTGCTGTGATAATCTTTTGCGGGGAAGCGGAGAGGGGGGGGGGCTGGGCGGTTTTGTCGGGGGCCACGCTGAACCGCTCAGCTCCACAGAGTCTCCCTGTCACGCACGGGCCTCAGCAGCTTCTTTTACTCACTTTATTTTCTGCTCCCTTGTTCTGTATATTTGGGGGGCTTAGCAATGTCCAATTTCGTTATTGTTTGTGTTAAAATCACCCCCGTCTCCTGCTGTCTTATAGTGTGGTGTTTTAAATTTATTTTGGCCAGATTGATGTTCGCTATTTCTTTGTTTGAAGTTTTGTCTGCAGGAGCTTAAGACAGACACAGCCTTTGCAGTTAGACTCCAGGCCACGCCCAGGTTCTGATAGATTTAAGTTGAGGGCTTCTGACTTATCACTGCTAATTTTGTATCCTGATATTTTGCCAAATTCCTTTAATTCTTTGTGTAAGTTGGGAAGGGAGATCTGGGGCTGCGTTAATGTTAATATGATATCGTCTGCGAACAATGAGACTTTATAGTTTATTCCGCCAATTGGTACCCCCTGTATATTTATATTGTCTCGTATTTTAGACGCTAGTGGTTCGATTGTTAGGGCGAAGAGGAGGGGGGACAAAGGGCATCCCTGTCTCGTTCCATTTTTCATTTCAAATTTTTTTGCTGTACCCCCCGGGAGTTTCACCACTGCAGACGGGCAGCAGTACAGCGCTCGGACTCCCGCTAGATACGCATCTTTTAAGCCGAATTTCTGCATTGTTTTGTCAAGAAATAGCCAATCAATTCTATCGAACGTCTTCTCTGCGTCCAGGCTTAACAGAACCGCTTTGGTAGCTGTGAGGTGGGCATGATCAACTATATTTATAATTTTGCGGGTGTTGTTTGAGGCTTGTCTGCCAGATACAAACCCCACCTGGTCGTTGTGAATTAATCTCGGTAGGATGGGATTCAGTCTATTTGCCAGGATTTTGCTGTATAGCTTAAGATCGTTATTTAGTAGGGAGATTAGTCGGTAGCTCCCACATAGCAGTGGGACCCTACCCTCTTTGTGGATGATGGCGAGATTGGCCTGGGTCATTGATGGGGGGATTGGGCTGCCCTCCATGAATGAATTGAATAAGCTGAGTAGGTGTTTAGTTAGGATCGGGGAGAATCTTTTGTAATAAACATTGGAGAAGCCGTCGGGGCCAGGGGCTTTTGAGATTTTTAATGTTTTTATTGCGTCCGCCAGCTCTTTTTGGGTAATTTTTGCGTTAAGCATTTGATTCTCCTCCTCTGTCAGTGTTGGTAGGAGGCAATTGGACAGGTAATTACTAATAGGTTCAGTGGCTGGTGTCCCCGTGTTCCCACCCTGAGCCTTGAGGTTATAAAGTTTAATATAAAATGCGGTAAATTCCTCCGCTATTTTCTGTTTGTTATAGATTATTTCTCACGATTAATTTTTTATCGCTGTGATCTGGGAACGCTTCTGTATACCTCTGAGTTTGCTCGCCAAAAGTATGTCAGCCTTATTGCCCTTGTCATAGTATTTCTGACTAGTCCATGTAAGAGCTTTTTCTACTTCTTCCATTTGGGCTTGTTGTAGCTCATTCCTGGCTGCGGTCAAGGTTTTATAATGATAGGCAATAGAGAATGCTAGAGCCTCTGGTCTCAGGGTATGGTGAAGGTTGCACTAATCATTGCATGCTGTGATTGATCTGCTCAGTATCAATAGTTGGATATCACACTGACAGTAGGTAGTGATGCATGCAGAGTAGTGAATGCAAATACAGAAAATGTGCCACTGTCATATATCACAAAACCTATATAGGTACTAGGTCACATGATCAATGATTCAGTAAATCATTAGTGCACATTATACCACATTATATAAATGAACCGCGGCATGTGCATCAAAAACCGGACCTGATTTATGCATAAACTACCTCTGCTAGGCAGTTAACAACTCGAACAACCCCACACAAACTACCAGGAACAGTCTCACCCGTGACTCCTCCTACACGACGTCAACGTGGTGACGTCATGCCGACGATCGTTTCGCGCATAAGGGGCTGGCGCTTTCTCAAGGTTCAGCCTCACCCGTGATTTATGTTTTAATTGTTTTTATGGTTATTTTGAGTGTGTGTTACTGCGTCGACTTCTGAATATCAATAAATCATTTATTATTTTTGCCCTAGGGCATTTTAGTGGTAATTGTCCTCCCACAGTGTTGGGAGCGGTTACTTAATTGTACCCTTATAGCCTTACCATTACTCTAGTGGGTTACTATACCTGTGGACTATTTTCGGCTTTGCTGTGCATTAAAGTGGGATCTTTTTAGGAGCATCCTTTGTCTCCTTATATATGTATAATTATTTTAGTTGTCAGATCTGTTATTAATTTCACCTTGGCCTTTCTGTGGGATACAATTGAAATAAAAGTTCCCCTAATTGCTGCCCTATGGGCTTCCCACAGAATCGCCGGAGAGTCTACTATGCCCCAGTTGAGAGCGAAGTACTCCCTAAGAGCCTTTTTAATTTCTTTTTCTACCTCCGGGTGGTTCAGTAGGGAGTCGTTCAGCTTCCAAGTGTAGGCGGTTAATTTATGAAATGGGGTGGATAGGGTTAATGTGATGGGGGCGTGATCTGACCATGTAATGGGGCCTAAGTCCGAATTTGTGCAGGCTTCCAGGATATATTTGGTAGCAAAAAAATAGTCTATACGAGAGTATGACTGGTGGGGTGCGGAATAGAATGTGTAATCTTTTTGGCCCTGGTGTTGGATTCTCCAGATGTCCATTAAGGAATATTCCTTGGTGATTGTTTTAAATTGTTTCTCCATCCTCTGAGGTGGAGCTCTGTGTTGGCCTTGTTGGCCTGAGGTTCTGTCCTCCGCAGAGTTTATGGCCATATTAAAGTCTCCGCCCACAATCAACGAAGATAGGTAGGTAGGGTCAACCTTTTCTAACACTGCTTTCAGGAATTCCGTTTGATTATCATTTGGCGCGTAGATGTTGATCAGAGCGACCGGCGAGCCAGCCAGTGAGCCATATACCATTAGAAATCTACCTTCTGGGTCTGAAGTGGTTTTGGTGATATTGAATGGGGTTCCTTGTCGGAGCAGGATCGCTACTCCCCGCTTTTTACTGTTAAATGACGAGAAGAAACCCGTAGGGAATACATTGCTAATCAATTTGGGCAGCTCTTGGGATGTAAAGTGCGTCTCTTGGAGGAAGATGATATCTCCCTTGGACTTTTTCAGCTCTTGGAGCGCCAGTCGTCTTTTTCTATTATTATTCAGGCCCTTTACGTTTAGTGATACAAGTTTAATTGCGGACTGACTAGCCATTTGGGCGAGAGAGTTTAGTGTCCATCGGGGTCTCGCCCTTCCCACCGGGGAGATCCTGGTTCGTTGGATCAGAGAACCTTTTAAACGCTTCTTGATGGTGCTGTTTGAGTATGGGTGTCAGGCCCGCCCGACGAGGGGTTGGGTGGGAGGAGGGCAGGGAAGGTCGAGAGGGGGGGGGGGGGAATAGGCTGCTGGGACAGGGTCAGCAGCAAGAGGCAAAGTGGGACGAGGTCAGCTAAGGACCTCCAATAAGTACGGCCGGGATTGGTGTAAGCTCTACGTTAGTTTAAGAGGGGGGGGAGGGGGGGAAATGGGAGGGGGGTAAAAGGGTCAAAGGGACGCAGGTCCCGAAACGCGTCAGAGTTACTATGTACTCCTTTTGACCACTTAATAAACCTTTTTATATCCGATACTGGTTTGCAGCCCCCATTGTTTGCACGGTTGTGCTCCGCCACTGTACCCTATGGGACTACTCTCTGCAATTACGTCTGGCATGACGCACCCACTAATCAAGGACTGAGCTGTGCTTCAAGGGAGTTCCTCACATTGATCGTTTGATTGGTATGTACTTTTGTTTTGCTGGGGGTCTATACAGGACCTTTATGGTATATATAGAGATCTGTGTTAGCCGTCCAGCGTAACTAGTACACTCCTATGTTTATATCATCCTAATGAGTCTCCTTAGCTCTTATACATGCTCTAATGCCTTGGTTACATATTTTAGTACTCTGAATATGCATGTATGTTCCTAGGACAGCAGAGCCCTGAATATTGGGATAATATCCCTCACCCACTACGGTCAAGCTTATAGGTTTTGGACATGGGGAAGGCGTGGGGAGGGGAGGGAAAACTCCTAGCATAGCCATAACATGGAGATCTTTCTGACAATCCTTAAAACCAGTGTAATAAACGTGAGAACAACTCTTAACAAGCTCAGTACATGAAAAGCATTATAACCTCTCTTTTTGTCAGTCGGTCAAGCTTATAGGTTTTGGACCTGGGAAAAGGGGGGGAGATGGGGGGGGGGTGGGGTGATAAGAGGGAGGGGGGAGGGGGAGACCTGGGTTGACAGGTAACACAACAGCACATTGCATTAATGTTTTTAGGTATCATGCTGAACATAAACGGAATACTTCCTACGCTTGCTGGTCGGGGAAGAGGGGGGGAGGGATGGGGCTCTTACATTTAGTGAAGTTAATATCCGAGGATCCTTATGACATTTCTATTTGATCTATGTGGCCCGCCGTGTGCCTTCCTCAGAGGGTTTGACAACGTATTTTATTACTGCAGGCAGCCTCATTAGTATGGGGCCGTGTGGCCATATCTTCTGCGGCGGAAGGGCAGGCTTATGGGCTTTGGAGCGTGAGGGGGGAGGGGGAAGGGGGGAGAGAAAAGGGAGTACATTATATTATAACACATACAACTTTTCTCAACTTCAACATTCATCAACTGAGGAACAGGTTTTTTTTTTTTTTTACATAACTCAACTGTGGCATAGGGACGGCTTAGCACTAGATCCATGTGGCCAGCTAATCTAGACTGCCAGTTACTGTAATAGTGTCACTGCCGCTGCTTCCATTATCGAAGTCATTTGGGCTTCCTGTCTTGTGCAGGGCTCATTAGGCAGCTTCCCAGTTAACTAGTATTTCCTAGTCCGGGGGGTGGGGAGGGTAGCAACAGTCGTGCGAACCGAGCCTGGGGTCCATAGTCCTGTACCCGGGCCTTAGACAGATTAAATTTTGCTACTTACAGTTAGTAGATCGCAGTGCTGTTGTCGGAGCATCGCGCTCCCCTCCTATTCCCCCCGCCAACCCCTAAAGCCCAGCCGGACCTCAGCACTCTTCAACTGCCATTCGGTCAGCGTCAAAAGTTATAGTAGCTTCAGCTGTGGGTTGCCTCCGATCGTCAGGGGTCGGATTCAGAAGCTATGCGTCTGGCTGGGTCTGGTGTGGTTCTTGAGCCGTCATGTGCTCCCGTCTTTGCTGTGGACTACGTTGCTTCTCATCTGTTCTTAGACTGCCTTGGCGCCGCCGTTCTCCTCGCGGGACGGGTGCTGCGTGGTTCCGCGTCCTCCCGGTGCGGTGGGTCTTGTAGTTGCTCCGTTGTCCAGGAAAGTGGCGGGGTCAGACCCAGGGCTTTCACGAATGGGGCCATGTCCTCAGGGCGGCGGATGGTTAGGAATTTGCCGTCATAGCTTACCGTAAGCTTGAACGGAAAGCCCCAGCGGTAATTCACCTTCTCCCGGAGGAATGAGGTCAAGGGCTTCATTTCTCTCCTTCGGTCGACTGTTATCCGTGACAGGTCGTTGAAAATTTGGAGAGTTTCATTTTGGAAAGGTAGTGACTCTTTCCCTCTGCAGGCGGTGATGATCTTCTCCTTTACTGTATAGCTGTGTAATCTTATGATTACATCGCGTCGCCAGTTGGGATCTTCTGATCTGGGAGCTACCGCCCGGTGGGCCCTATCCATCTCTAGGTCCATGTCCTCTAGCGGGCCGCAGAGCGATGTGAACAGTTCCGCAAGATAGGGACGAAGCTGGCCAGGTAAGACCGTCTCCGGTACATTTCTTATGCGCAGATTCTGGCGCCTGTCCCTATTTTCTTGGTCTTCCTGCCCGTCTTTGAGACGGGAGATCTCCTCTCCTAGCCGGATGATTTCTTCCTCGGCTGCTGTTTGTCTTGCCAGGGACTCCTCCAGTCCACCTTCCAGAGTCGTTGTCCTCTCTGTTAGGCCAGATATCTCCTGTTTAATCTCTGCTACTGCTGCTTTGATTTCTGCCTGCAGGGATGTTTGGAGCTTGACATGCATGGTGGAGAATAGGCTCTCCAGGTAGGATCGGGTGATCGGTTCCTCTATCTCCATTTCAAGAGTTGCATGGGCTTTCGTACCCATATTTAGAGCTGCTTGCGGCTCTTGTGAGCCTCGTTGTCCGCCACCCTCTTGGTTTGCTGGACTCTTCTGTGTCTGGGAGAAGAACCGTGACACCGCCGGTGCTGCGGGCTTCTTTGTGTGTTTGGACATGCTCCGATCTCTCCAAGTAATGGGAGCGTTATTTATTAAGTTTTAGCCGGTGGGTCTGCGGAGCTCCCCTCCTACACCCCCATTCCTGATGACATCATCGGAAACCCATCCCATTAGCACATTTTTAATGGATCATCAACATTCAGTATTGTCATAGACAACTTAGGATCTGGCTGTGGTTTTTTTTTTAGGGAAGCTGTGTCTTTAACTGAAACGGGAGGCGGCCATCTTGGATCCAGATGGAACGCAGGCTGAAACACATGACATGAAGATAGCTCCTACTCAGAAAGCTCTTATTCAAACCACAGCTCTGATCAGACCCTCTTTTCACAGTGGGGGCGCAGGCAGGCTCAGGAGGGATCAGGTAGGGCGCAGAAGGCGGGCAGCCAATATCTTCAACTGGTTTAGCCAACTTTTTCAAAAGTCCATAGCCTGGACGAAACATGTTAGAGTGGTTGCCTGATGTTTGCTGCTAGCGATCAATAAAGTTTTTTTAGACATCCATGCGTTGGCTGCTGAAGTTGCTGTGAACCACGGACCATCCTACCCCCTTCTTCCTGAGATGTAGAGGAGCACAGCAGCGTTTCTTGGCAGCATACCAGCTAGTGGATCGCCAAAATGAGGGTAACTCCAAGCAGGGATGAGTATTAAAAGAGTACTTTAATGGTCAGTGCAAAACAGAACAATGGTAGGAGCGCACCTACGCGTTTCGTCCGTAAAGGACTTTCTCAAGGTGGATTATACTCTATGTCCCTGAACCTGGATCCATTATGGTATATGGAATTATCAGTATACTAATGAGCCATCTATGGTGATGTACCATAAACACCACTTACCTCTCCTACATAGTGCTTCAAAACTTGTGAAGGGAGTAAATTCTAATTTTGGGGACATTTTTGGAAAAAAATTCTGATCTGTAGATATTTAAACATACTAAGGTCTGGTGCCTCATACCTAGTTAGGAACTCTTGGAAACTAGAAAGTTTTCCTTTATGCACTAGGTCGGCAACTACTCTAATATGTTTAGCTTTAATTTGGTCGAATTGTTTATAATCACAGCCTGGGGGGAAATTGGGATTGTTAAAAAGCGGAGTGAGTTGCGAAACGGGAGACACAAGATTAAATTTGCCCTTAGACTTGCTCCAACTCTCCCAGGTAAATCTCGTCGGATCTAGCTCAAACATTTTGGCGTACACCTCCTTAGCCAGTGCCCATAGGGACACTGGCAGAGAAGACGTTCTAGCATATTGGGATTCTATGGCTAACCAACAATATTGTGTTGGATCAGCGTTCCACATCACCACCTGCCTTAGTTGGGCAGCTTGGTAGTATTTCGAGATATCTGGGACACCCAAACCTCCTCTTGTCTTTAAAGCCATCATCACCGATCTAGCTGTTCTAGGCCTTTTACCTTGCCAAATAAAATTAAATATTCTATTTGGGAAATTTTTCAGTTCGGATCCCGGTATCCGGACTGGGAGAGTCTGGAAATGATATAATAACCTAGGGAGTATATTCATCTTGACTGATACTATTCTCCCAATCCATGACACCTGATATCCTTCCCACTTTGCCAGATCCCTTTTAATCTTATCAAACAATGGTGGATAGTTGCCTTGATATAGGGAGTTGTAGTTCCTAGACACATTTACTCCCAGATATTTAATATGTGAGGAACTCCATCTGTAGCTGAAATTCAGTTTTGGTAATTTTATCTCTGGATCCGAAAGATTCAGATTAAAAGACTGTGACTTGTCGCTGTTCATTTTATATCCAGAGATTTTTCCAAAGTCTGGTAGCGCCTTTTGGAGGTTGAGTAAAGAAGTCTGAGGGCTTGCTAAAGTCAGAATAATATCGTCTGCGAATAATGAGATTTTATCATTTGTTTTCCCAATCACTATATACAATGTATATTACTATTTGCTCTTATTTTAGCAGCCAATGGCTCAATCGTTAGAGCGAAGAGAGGAGGAGATAATGGGTACCCTTGTCTCGTACCATTTAAAAAAAAAAAATCCCCAAACCTTTTTATTAGGCATAATCATCTTTACAGACATTGGTTTTACATTATCAGTGTTGGCCTAATACAGTTGTATTTTCCTTGTTCATGTGGGGGGAGAGAGAAAGAAAGGAAAGATCCCCTAAGGCCACGTCATGGTCTCTGGGGTGTGGAAAAAGAAAGAGAGGAGGGGGGGAGAGAGGGAGTCATTCCACCCTCGTCCGGCCGGGTCCCGGCATCCATCCTTCACGGCTCTACTGTGGTTCAGATCCGTCTGGGGTTGTATCCTGATTTGGTTCGGATTAATGGGTTAACCAGGGTTCCCAGATTTTATAGAAACCTTCAGTTGAGCAGTTCAAGAAGGCCGTGAGTTTTTCCAAACTCATAACATCGTTAACTCTTTTTTTCACTAGCTGTTTGGTGGGGGGAGCTATCTTCTTCCAAGAGTATGCGACTGAACACCTTGCTGCTGTTAGAATAAAGGAGATTAATTTCCATACTGGGCGATCGATGTCCTCTATCGGCCTGCCCAGTAGGAAGGTCAGTGGATCTATAGGAATTGTGAGGCCTGTGACCTCTTTTATCAAATCTTGTACCGTAAGCCAGTATTTCTGAATTTCTGGACATGACCACCAGATATGGGCCATGTCCCCTCTATGTCCACAGCCTCTCCAGCATAGATCTGAGGCCAGAGGGTAGATTTGTTTTAACCTCACTGGGGTAAGATACCAATGATACATTATTTTATAGATGTTTTCCTTCACCGTGGTACAGATGGAAGTTCCTGAGGCTGCGTCTCATATTTCCTCCCAGTCCTCTCTGTCAATAACTATGTCCAATTCCGCTTCCCATTTAAGCATATAGTCGTGAGCGGTAGAGTTCACCGGATTCTCCATGCCGGCATATATTTGTGTTATTAGACCTTTTTGATGTACTCCTTCGCGACAGAGTTTCTCAAATTTTGTGAGAGGGGGGAATTTCAATGATGGGGACATTTTTTGTAGAAAGTGTCGAATTTGGAGAAATTTAAATGTATCCAGGTGGGGTAATTTTAATTTGGTTCGCAATTCTTGGAGACTCAGGAACTGTCCATCGCTCAGCAGGTCCGCGATCGCTCTGATCCCCATTGTTTTAAATAGGTCGAATTGTCGGGTTTCACACCCTGGTGGGAATTTAGGGTTGTCAAATATTGGAATGAGCTGAGAGCAAGGGGACGAGAGTAAGAATTTAGTTTTAGTTTTTGCCCATATGTCCCAAGTATGTTTCATTGCCCCCAGCCCGAATTTGGGCGCCATGTCATTTCCCCTGTCACCGCTCCAGGGAAAAGCTGGTAGAGAAGGCGTTCTGGAGTAATGAGATTCAATTGCTAGCCAACATAGCTTGTCTGGGTCCGAGTTCCACATTACCGCCTGTTTTAATTGGGCAGCTTGGTAATATCTATTAATGTCTGGGACCCCCAGTCCTCCTTTTGTCCTAGACGCCATAAGAACCGACCTAGCTACCCGGGGTCTCCTTCCGTTCCAAATAAATTGGAGGATTTTATTTTGGATAGTTTTTAATTCAGAACCAGGGACATGGATCGGGAGCGTCTGGAAATAATATAATAATCGGGGGAGTATATTCATTTTAACTGAGATCATTCTCCCGATCCATGAGATCTGGTATTTTTCCCATTTATCCAGATCTTTTTTAATTTTCCTAAATAGGTTGGGATAATTATTTTGGTATAGGGAGCAATAGTGCCTCGATACATGTACTCCCAGGTATTTGATGTATATAGGGCTCCACTTATAATTAAAGTTTGATTTCAATGTCCGCATCTCTGGTTCTGATAGATTTAAGTTGAGGGCTTCTGACTTATCACTGTTAATTTTGTATCCTGATATTTTGCCAAATTCCTTTAATTCTTTGTGTAAGTTGGGAAGGGAGATCTGGGGCTGCGTTAATGTTAATATGATATCGTCTGCGAACAATGAGACTTTATAGTTTATTCCGCCAATTGGTACCCCCTGTATATTTATATTGTCTCGTATTTTAGACGCTAGTGGTTCGATTGTTAGGGCGAAGAGGAGAGGGGACAAAAGGCATCCCTGTCTCGTTCCATTTTTCATTTCAAATTTTTTTGCTGTACCCCCCGGGAGTTTCACCACTGCAGACGGGCAGCAGTACAGCGCTCGGACTCCCGCTAGATACGCATCTTTTAAGCTGAATTTCTGCATTGTTTTGTCAAGAAATAGCCAATCAATTCTATCGAACGTCTTCTCTGCGTCCAGGCTTAACAGAACCGCTTTGGTAGCTGTGAGGTGGGCATGATCAACTATATTTATAATTTTGCGGGTGTTGTCTGAGGCTTGTCTGCCAGATACAAACCCCACCTGGTCGTTGTGAATTAATCTCGGTAGTATGGGATTCAGTCTATTTGCCAGGATTTTGCTGTATAGCTTAAGATCGTTATTTAGTAGGGAGATTAGTCGGTAGCTCCCACATAGCAGTGGGTCCCTACCCTCTTTGTGGATGATGGCGAGATTGGCCTGGGTCATTGATGGGGGGATTGGGCTGCCCTCCATGAATGAATTGAATAAGCTGAGTAGGTGTTTAGTTAGGATCGGGGAGAATCTTTTGTAATAAACATTGGAGAAGCCGTCGGGGCCAGGGGCTTTTGAGATATTTTTTTTTGTTTCAATTTTTTAATTGTTTTATCAGGGTACACAACAGATAGTAAACTTTGTTGTACATAGATTGGATAAACATTGATATTTGCATATATTAATAAAAACATCCGTATTCCGTTTTCTTTATTCAGATAGGTGTTTGTATGTCTGAATGCTCGTACGTTTCTGCTGTTATGGTTCTAACTAGGAAGCTGCCGCTTCCGTGTGTCCTGTTTTTAGTAGTATAGTAGAGAAAAGAAAAGGTGGAGAGCAGAGAAAGAGAGAGGAGAGAAAAAAGAAGGGAGATAAGGGGGGGGGAGAGGTGCTGCGGGATGGCGTCCAGTTTTGTATATATCCTGCCTTTTCCTTTAGGAATTTATTATGTACCTGACCAAATTTCCCATGTCTTATGGAACTTATCCATCTTTTGGGTCAGTTTTGCCGTAAGAAGTTCCATTGTCTTTATTTCTCGCATTCTGCGGAGTACGGTCTGTTTAGCAGGGGCATTCACCTTCTTCCACGCTGCAGCAACGGAACAACGTGCCGCCGTGAGCACATGGCTCACCATCTTACTCTCTGCTGTGTCTAATTCGTCAATTGGCTTGGCCAGCACCATGGTCAGCGGGTCCACCTCAATCTCTACCCCCAGGTACTCTCGGATTAGTGTTTGAATCATGACCCAGAACACCTGAGTCTTGGGGCAGTTCCACCAGATATGAGCCATGTCTCCTCTTTGCCCGCAACCCCTCCAACACAAATCTGGGGTCCCGGGGAAGATCTGGCTCAACCTATTCGGGGTTAGGTACCAGTAAAATATAATTTTATAGATGTTCTCTTTAATGGTAGTACAAATCGATGTTTTGGATGCTGCCTCCCAGATATCCTCCCAGTCTTCTCTATCAATCTCTATATTTAAATCCTCCGCCCATTTGGACATATACCTGTGTTGGGAACAGACTGTTGATCGCGCCAGGCCCAGATATATTTCCCAGATCAATCCTTTAGCATAGTACCCTTTCCTGCACAGTCGTTCAAAATTTGTTAGCTGCTGGAAAGCCTTATCTTTGGATACTGTTTGCAGGTAGTGCCTGATTTGTAAAAAGCCAAATATTGGGAGGTTTGTCGTTTGATATTTTTTTTCCAGTTCTTGGGTCAGCAAGAGCCTACCTTGCCCAGAGAAATCCTCTGCTATCATCATCTTCAGCTGTTTAAATTTACTGAGTCTCTGTGGGAACCCGCCGGGGGGAAATTCTGGGTTATCGAATATGGGTGTTAATAGGGAGGGGTGAGCCGTCAAGCCATATTTGTCTTTATTTTTGGTCCATACTCTCCATGTACATTTCATTGCTCCCAGTTTTAATGTTTCCGAGAGGATCTCTCTACCCCGCACAGTCCACAGGGTGGCCGGGAGTGAGAGGGGTCTCGCGTAGGAAAACTCTATCCCTGTCCAACAGCTTGTAGTTGGGTCATTGTTCCACATTATCACTTGTTTCAGTTGGGCCGCCAAATAATATTTAATGATATCTGGGACTGCCAAGCCTCCACATTCTTTTGGTGCTAACATTATGGTTCTAGCTACACTGGCGACACACTTTATTCGAGCTCGGCTAGTCCCACGAATTCGGGTATACCCGGGTGTATTGAGGTTTGTGACTGTTTTCTGCCCGAGTGCATTGAGGTATTTTCCAGGCAGGGATTGAAGCATTTTATTCCCGCTGGCTGCAATACTGCACAGTATATATATATACTGCATTACAATTCATGAATTTATGCCATCTGGTAGACACGCTAAGCATTGCAGCCTATTAAATCCTAATCATTATCATTTAACAGATCAGCCGCCCGTCAGCCAGGCATGAACCCAGGCTGGGAAGGCAAACGCAACGGGGCTTGTCAGAGGTGAGGAGCGGCGCATTCCAGGTATCTGCCAGGTACATACTGGGTATTTGCTCGAATAAAGTGTGTCGGTGCAGTACTCTTGGTCTTTTGTTTTGCCAAATGAATTGAAAAATTCTGTTTTCTATATTCTTTAATTCCGACATTGGGATATCAATTGGGAGAGTCTGGAAGTAATACAGAAGTCTTGGCAGGATATTTATTTTGACCGTAGCTATTCTGCCTAACCAAGATATCTGGTATTCATTCCAGCTCTGTAAGTCTTTTTTTAGCCTCTCAAATAGGGGCGGATAGTTATATTGATATAGTGATTTGTCCTCCCGTGTTATTTGGATTCCCAAGTATTTGATTTTCGTGGAACTCCACTTATAATTAAAATTTAATTGTAGCAGTTTGGCCTCGGGATTAGGTAGAGATACATTTAATGCTTCAGACTTATCCATATTAATTTTATACCCCGAGATTTTGCTAAATGTATCTAATTGTGAATGTAAATTCGGGAGTGAAGTCAAGGGGTTGGCTAGAGTTAGGATAATGTCGTCAGCAAAAGGGGATATCTTGTAATCCGTATCTCCAATTGTAATGCCACTTATATTGTTGTCCTCTCTGATTGTTGTTGCCAAGGGTTCTATAGAGAGGGCAAACAGAAGTGGAGACAAGGGACATCCCTGTCTAGTACCATTCCTAATGTTTATAGGGTTCGAGTTTCCTCCTGGGAGTTTCACTACAGCCGTGGGAGTTTTATAGAGGGCTCTAACCCCCTCAAGATATGGGCCCTTAAATCCAAATTTAATTAATGTTTGGTCTAAAAATTCCCATCTGATCCTGTCAAACGCCTTTTCCGCGTCTAAACGTAACAGGATGGCTTTCGTGGATGAGAGATGTACATGGTCGATTATGTTTATAATTTTTCTCGTATTATCTGAGGCTTGTCTGCCTGAAATAAATACGACTTGGTCCTTGTGGATCAGGCCTGGGAGAATGGGAGTTAGTCTGTTAGCTAGGATTTTGCTATAAAGTTTTAGGTCCGAATTAAGGAGGGCTATGGGGCGATAATTACCACACTGTAGTGGGTCTCTCCCTTCCTTTGGTATGAGTGCCAAATTCGCTCTAGACATAGAAGCGGGGATAGCCGTTCCCTCCAGAAACTCATTAAACATATCCAGGAGATGAAGTGCCAAGATCAATTTAATTTTTTTATAGTCTTGATTGGAAAACCCATCCGGGCCTGGCGTTTTACTAGGTTTTAGTTGTGAGATGGCTTCTAGTAAATCATCCTGCGCGATTTCTTTATTTAGCTCTAGTAAGTCAGCTTCTGAAAGGCTTGGAAGGTTACATGACGCTAGGTACTTAGTAATAGCTTCTGCATTTGAGGAGCTGTTTTGGTGGGAAGTTCAAATTATATAGTTTGGAGTAGAAGTCTGAGAATGTGGCCGCTATCTGTTTTTCGCAATATGTTTTGATGCCCGTCTTTGTTTGTATGACGGATATTTGGGATTTGGTTCTCAGACCTCTTAATTTAGATGCTAATAACCGGTCGGCCTTATTTCCTTTGTCATAATATTTCTGCTTCGTCCACCTCAGCGCCCTCTCCACTTCATCTATTTGTATCTACCTGAAATCAGATCTAGCCTTGTCCAGTACTTTGCGTAGTTGTTTTGAGGGATTAGCTTTATGTTTATGTTCTAGGAGTTTAACTTTCTCCGCTAATTCGTCGTACAATTTCTGTTTTTGCTTTTTCTTATATGATGCTATGGAAATTATATGCCCTCGAATCGTGGCCGTATGGGCCTCCCATAGCATCGCTGATGACTTTACAGAGCCCTTGTTCAGCGCAAAATATTCTCTGAGCTTTTGCTTAATCTCTATCTCTACATCTATTTGGTTTAACAGAATCGTTTAGTTTCCAATTATATTGATTATATTTATAGAAGGGGAGGGAGAGCGTCAGCGAGACCGGAGCGTGGTCCGACCATGTTATAGAACCTATGTCCGACTGGGAGGTTGCCTGAAAGATATCTTTAGTACCCAGAAAATAATCAATCCTTGAATAGGTCTGGTGCGGGGGAGAAAAATACGAATAGTCCCTCTGGCCCTGATGCTGCGCCCGCCAAATATCTATCAGCGAAAACTCTTTCAGTATGTTCTGAAACCTTTTGGCATTTGTGGTCGTAATGCGTGGGTGGGGAGTACCCAGTGGGCTTGTCCTATCTTGATCAGGTGCTACAACCATATTAAAATCTCCTGCTATCAATAGCGTAGTTCTAGGTTGGGGGGCTAGCTTGTCACATAGATCTCTCAAAAAGTCAGCTTGACCCTCATTTGGGGCGTATATATTAACAAGGGTAATCTCCACATCTGATAGTGTGCCTTGCAGAATGAGGAATCTACCTTCTGGGTCTACGGTCTGTTTTTGAAGTGTGAATTTGACATTTTGTCTAAATAAGATGGCTACCCCTTTTTTTTTAGTGGAGCAGGATGCATAATATGCCTGGGGGTAGTATCTCTGAAAGGTGTTAGGGGGCGATATCGTATTAAAGTGCGTTTCTTGTAAGAATAGCACATCTCCTTTTGTTTTTTTTAATTCTTGTAAGGCGAGCTTTCTTTTGATTGCTGAGTTAAGTCCCCTAACATTAACACTAGTTTAAGTGTTGTATTTAGAGCCATTTTCGGAGCCATCCAGCAAGCAGCTCCAGGGCTTTCCGGATACAGTCGGGTCCCCTCTTTCCCATAAGCTTTAGGCTCTGCGTTCAAATCCTTTCACCAGGTCAAAGGGGTCTCCACTTCTTTGCTGCGCTGGGATGTGTAGATCCTTGTAGCTCCAGGGGCATGTGCCCTCTTTGTGGACAGGTAGGTATGTGTTCCCCGCCGGGGGCAGACCAGCGTTCCTCATCTCGTATGTGTCTCAGAAGCTCGTAAGGGGGGGGGGGGGGCAATAGGTCATCCAAACATATAAATTTTGCCGGGAGTAGTCTTTTCCTCTCCAGGTGACATTTCTCAGTCCTCACCTGCCTGGTTACATTGGGTGGCTATTCTCTGAGAGGAGCGTGGTCCCCTCTCTGTTGGCCTGTGATCTGGGTCTCCGTCCGTATCTTCAGGGGCAATTCCACCTCCATTCTTGTGGGGGACACCGAGCCCCTTTAGGAATCTTGGTATCTCTTCTGGGTAGGAAAGGGTGTGGAATTTGCCTCCAGCCTGGGCCACAATTTTAAAAGGGAATCCCCAGCGATATTTAATCTTGTTGTCCCTTAATTTTAGTGTGAGTGGTCTGAGCTCTCTCCTGCGGTCTACTGTACGTTTTGAGAGATCACTGTATATCTCAATATGTACATTCCGGAACTGGATGTGTCCTTTCTCCCTGCTCGCCGTCAGTATTTTCTCCTTTGTGGAGTAATAATGGAACCTGACCTGTATATCTCTGGTCCTCTTGGGGTCCGTGGACCTAGGTCCGAGGGCCCTATGGGCTCTGTCCATCTCTAGCTTTTAAGGAGTTAGGTCAGGTACCAGATGAATAAAGAGGTCTGATAGGTATGTGTGCAGCTGTTCAGTCTCCACTGTTTCTGGGACATACCTCAGTCTCAAGTTCTGCCGCCGATCGCGGTTTTCCTGGTCCTCAGCACTTTCCTTGAGCCCTCTGATCTCCCAGTGCAGGCGGTTGATCTCGTCCTCCGCGGAGGACTGAGCCTGCTCCAGTGTTTCCACTGTGTTTGCCAGCCCATCTGTTTTGGGCGTTAGGAGATTCAAGTCCGCCCTTAGGGTGTTAATGGCTTTACCCAAATCATCCCGAAACTCCTTCTTCATTCTGGAGATTCAAGTCCGCCCTTAGGGTGTTAATGGCTTTACCCAAATCATCCCGAAACTCCTTCCTCATTCTGGTGAAATGGTTTTCTAAATATGTTTTGTTCACATCTACAGTATGTTTTCAATTTCCTGCTCGTGCGCCCCGCTCGGGCCCTCCAGCGTGTCGGCTGAGCCGCCATCTTGGGAGGTCTCGCAACTCCCCGCGGTCCGCTGGCTTTGTGGGAAGTAGCTCGTCACTGACTGCTGAGCTGCCTTCTTATTTTTGCCGCTCATGCTGGCTACCTTCCCCTCCGCTTGTATGTATTTATTGGGGGGGGTTTAGATGTAGAGATGCCGCAGGAACTGTGGGGTCTTTTTAGTGCAGTAGGATAGGATTGTTTGTTTAGTCTAGTACAGCTTGTCTGGGTAGATATGGGGTTATTGGACCCAGGGGTTCTGGCCTTAGGGCTGTGTTTCTGACCTGGATGTCGTTCTCTCTGAGGCACCTTTGTGTGGTGGTGGTGCTTCCACGTGGTGGTGCTCCCCCAAGATGGCCGCCTCCTCCCTCACCACGCTACTGAGGCCTATGGCTCCCTTCACTAGTGGGTCCCCTCCCGGTGTTCTTCACTCCCAGCAGGGCCCTAGGTCAGGTTTGTACCTTTTATTTACGTGTGCCGTCCTGGGGGGGGGGGAGCTGGACCCGTAACGGGGGTCTCCGCTCGCGCCTTTCCTCACGGCCTCAGGCGGCCACAGCGGGCGCATCTCTTACCCCACAGGGGGTCGGGGGTTCCGTCCCCGATCACCGCTGATTCCCCTCTATTCTTGGCTCCTCGGGGCGCGCGGAGTCCCGTCGCCTCTCGTCTCCGGAGTCTCTCCGTCAGATTTGAATTTTGCGGGCTGCAGAGGGGAAAGTCCCGCACCGGGGGCAGGGGGTCTCCGACACAGCTCTCCGGGACGCCGGAGCCAGCCACTTTGGAGCCCAGCTAGTCACCGGAGCAAAGTCTTTGGGGGTTCACTTAGGGATTCCTCCGCTTCTCCTGATTATTTTATTATTTAATATGCTTCGTTAGTGCTATTCATTCAGAGGGGGTCGGAAGCGTCTCTTTCAAGCTGCCATTCTCCTTGACGTCACCGGAAGTCTCCGGCTTTTGAGATTTTTAATGTTTTTATTGCGTCCGCCAGCTCTTTTTGGGTAATTTTTGCGTTAAGCATTTGATTCTCCTCCTCTGTCAGTGTTGGTAGGAGGCAATCGGACAGGTAATTACTAATAGGTTCAGTGGCTGGTGTCCCCGTGTTCCCACCCTGAGCCTTGAGGTTATAAAGTTTAATATAAAATGCGGTAAATTCCTCCGCTATTTTCTGTTCGTTATAGATTATTTCTCACGATTAATTTTTTATCGCTGTGATCTGGGAACGCTTCTGTATACCTCTTAGTTTGCTCGCCAAAAGTCTGTCAGCCTTATTGCCCTTGTCATAGTATTTCTGACTAGTCCATGTAAGAGCTTTTTCTACTTCTTCCATTTGGGCTTGTTTTAGCTCATTCCTGGCTGCGGTCAAGGTTTTATAAATCTTTTTCGAGGGGTTGGGTTTGTGCTGTTGTTCCAGCTTAATTATTTTAGTTGTAACAACTAGTGACATACCGCTCACCTCAATATTGAATACCAACTCTATGATAGGGATGATAGACATACATATATAAGGAGACAAAGGATGCTCCTAAAAAGATCCCACTTTAATGCACAGCAAAGCCGAAAATAGTCCACAGGTATAGTAACCCACTAGAGTAATGGTAAGGCTATAAGGGTACAATTAAGTAACCGCTCCCAACACTGTGGGAGGACAATTACCACTAAAATGCCCTAGGGCAAAAATAATAAATGATTTATTGATATTCAGAAGTCGATGCAGTAACACACACTCAAAATAACCATAAAAACAATTAAAACATAAATCACGGGTGAGGCAGGGTAAGGGGATATTATTATAAGATGAATTCCCAAATATTAGTGTATGTCCCCTTACCAGTACCAGGTGGTAGTGTGAGACACAATGGTAAATACAAATGATAGGCAATAGAGAATGCTAGAGCCTCTGGTCTCAGGGTATGGTGGAGGTTGCACTAATCATTGCATGCTGTGATTGATCTGCTCAGTATCAATAGTTGGATATCACACTGACAGTAGGTAGTGATGCATGCAGAGTAGTGAATGCAAATAAATGTGCCACTGTCATATATCACAAAACCTATATAGGTACTAGGTCACATGATCAATGATTCAGTAAATCATTAGTGCACATTATACCACATTATATAAATGAACCGCGGCATGTGCATCAAAAACCGGACCTGATATATGCATAAACTACCTCTGCTAGGCAGTTAACAACTCGAACAACCCCACACAAACTACCAGGAACAGTCTCACCCGTGACTCCTCCAAATTTACCATTGTGTCTCACACTACCACCTGGTACTGGTAAGGGGACATACACTAATATTTGGGAATTCATCTTATAATAATATCCCCTTACCCTGCCTCACCCGTGATTTATGTTTTAATTGTTTTTATGGTTATTTTGAGTGTGTGTTACTGCATCGACTTCTGAATATCAATAAATCATTTATTATTTTTGCCCTAGGGCATTTTAGTGGTAATTGTCCTCCCACAGTGTTGGGAGCGGTTACTTAATTGTACCCTTATAGCCTTACCATTACTCTAGTGGGTTACTATACCTGTGGACTATTTTCGGCTTTGCTGTGCATTAAAGTGGGATCTTTTTAGGAGCATCCTTTGTCTCCTTATATATGTATAATTATTTTAGTTGTCAGATCTGTTATTAATTTCACCTTGGCCTTTCTGTGGGATGCAATTGAAATAAAAGTTCCCCTAATTGCTGCCCTATGGGCTTCCCACAGAACCGCCGGAGAGTCTACTATGCCCCAGTTGAGAGCGAAGTACTCCCTAAGAGCCTTTTTAATGTCTTTTTCTACCTCCGGGTGGTTCAGTAGGGAGTCGTTCAGCTTCCAAGTGTAGGCGGTTAATTTATGAAATGGGGTGGATAGGGTTAATGTGATGGGGGCGTGATCTGACCATGTAATGGGGCCTAAGTCCGAATTTGTGCAGGCTTCCAGGATATATTTGGTAGCAAAAAAATAGTCTATACGAGAGTATGACTGGTGGGGTGCGGAATAGAATGTGTAATCTTTTTGGCCCTGGTGTTAGATTCTCCAGATGTCCATTAAGAAATATTCCTTGGTGATTGTTTTAAATTGTTTCTCCATCCTCTGAGGTGGAGCTCTGTGTTGGCCTTGTTGGCCTGAGGTTCTGTCCTCCGCAGAGTTTATGGCCATATTAAAGTCTCCGCCCACAATCAACGAAGATAGGTAGGGTCAACCTTTTCTAACACTGCTTTCAGGAATTCCGTTTGATTATCATTTGGCGCGTAGATGTTGATCAGAGCGACCGGCGAGCCAGCCAGTGAGCCATATATACCATTAGAACTCTACCCTCTGGTTTTGGTGATATTGAATGGGGTTCCTTGTCGGAGCAGGATCGCTACTCCCCGCTTTTTACTGTTAAATGACGAGAAGAAACCTGTAGGGAATACATTGCTAATCAATTTGGGCAGCTCTTGGGATGTAAAGTGCGTCTCTTGGAGGAAGATGATATCTCCCTTGGACTTTTTCAGCTCTTGGAGCGCCAGTCGTCTTTTTCTATTATTATTCAGGCCCTTTACGTTTAGTGATACAAGTTTAATTGCGGACTGACTAGCCATTTGGGCGAGAGAGTTTAGTGTCCATCGGGGTCTCGCCCTTCCCATCGGGGAGATCCTTGTTCGTTGGTTCATCGAACATTTATAACGCTTCTTGATGGTGCTGTTTGAGTATGGGTGTCAGGCCCGCCCGACGAGGGGTTGGGTGGGAGGAGGGCAGGGAAGGCCGAGAGGGGGGGGGGGGGGAATAGGCTGCTGGGACAGGGTCAGCAGCAAGAGGCAAAGTGGGACGAGGTCAGCTAATGACCTCCAATGAGTACGTCCGGGATTGGCTTCCGGCATTTTGGCTTAAGGCCCAATGGGGGGGAATCCGACGGTTCAGGCATGGGCGTGCAGGGAAGGTGCGGACCCTTGTACTTGCTTAGTGTAAGCTCTACCTTAGTTTAAGAGGGGGGGGAAGGCGGGGGGGAGGGGGGGAAATGGGAGGAGGGGAAAGGGGTCAAAGGGACGCAGGTCCCGAAACGCATCAGAGTTACTATGTACTCCTTTTGACCACTTAATAAACCCTTTTATATCCGATACTGGTTTTCAGCCCCCATTGTTTGCACGGTTGTGCTCCGCCACTGTACCCTATGGGACTATTCTCTGCAATTACATCTGGCGTGACGCACCCACTAATCAAGGACTGAGCTGTGCTTCGAGGGAGTTCCTTACATTGATCGTTTGATTGGTATGTACTTTTGTTTTGCTGGGGGTCTATACAGGACCTTTATGGTATATATAGAGATCTGTGTTAGCCGTCCAGCGTAACTAGTACACTCCTATGTTTATATCATCCTAATGAGTCTCCTTTGCTCTTATACACGCTCTAATGCCTTGGTTACTGTCACGGTAGCTTGTGACAGGTTGTAATTTACACCAAAACTATATATAAATATATATATACCTGGGTTTGAACTGGGACGAGACTTAGATATGATAAATATAATTTATTCCTTGATAAAGGTGAACACAACAGATATGTACAAATAACAGGCAAAATATAGACACTTATTTAAAGATTAGGATAGAAGGCCATCAGGACACAGACTTGGCCACTTCTCCCAGATTTCAGTTGACATCACAGCAATACATGCAGGACAAATGCAGGACATGAAGCCTTTGCATGCAGGCATCAAGACATTTGCATCAAGACAATGAAGAACATGAACAACATGGGTAAAGGATGGCTTTGACTTATATACTATGTCAAACTCATCTCTTTAACCCTAGGTGCCGCGACGGCTAGCAAAAAGTCTTTGAAGCTCTTTTGGCTTCCATTGAAGTGTGAATTACCACATTTACAAAAACATCCACTTCCCTTGGTCCCTCGGCCAAGCATAAACAATTAGCAATTTGGTCTTTGATAACCAGGCTATGTAAATTCTAGCCTTTCCTGCTCATCACAACAGGGGTTCCTCAGAACTCAACCTTTTTTTCATATTTACTGCAAATCACCTCATAACTTGAGTTCAGTAATACATACAGTCAGGTGAGATATATTAATACAGTCCGTCCCACCGGACGCTCACAGAGAGACCAAACATTACAATGTAATATGAAAATTAATAGAGATATTAATATCTGGCATTTAGCAGCAGTTACATATACAGTGTTTAGACTCCCAAAGATATGCTAAGTCCCACGAATACAAATATGTAATTCTTATCCTTTTCAGCCAAGGACATCTCATAATATTCTTATATTTAATAAGGTTACTCCTTTTGATTCCCTTCTTGGGTAGCTCCACCCCTACCCCATCAATAAAACCTTTTGAAGTAGGCTTGTGGCTTCTCGCATAACCAACTAGGTAGTTACCTGTTGATCCTTCCTGGGTCTTGCATAGCAATTCCCCTGTGAAGCAGGCTAAATTCTAGCAGGATGTCCTATTTAGCATCCAACTGGCCAATTCACACCTCCTTTTTGGATATGCACTTCCAGAGAGGAAGCTTGCATATCAAACGTGAATAGACTCATGAGTCAAACCAGTTGGTCCTGGCACGCATTACAAAGGCAGGCAGAGGTAGTTAGCATTTGGCCTGTACCTTGTAAGACTGCAAAAAGTCACTTTATCAAAAATATATGTTCCTCTTATGACAAAGTTATATTTTTAATATGTGTGTACTTGGGGGGTGACCCGGAGGCTGTACCCCCAAGGCTCAGAGTTCTGGCTTACTCCGTTACCAAATTACCAGTTTTCACGTAACTGTTTATTCAGCACTGCATATAAGATTAACCCCTTAAGTCCCAGTGGGTGGGTTATGCAGACACTGACCCAGCAACAATACATTTTACATAGGGGAATAAGCATTTTCATGTTATAACAAGGGTTAAATCACATTTCTAGACCTCAGCCCAGTTAACCCCTTGTCTCCCTGGCGAGGTTAGAGGGGGGCCCTTGGGGAGTAACCCCGTTAATCCCGGGCCAAACCCTCACTATCGTCACAGTTACATATTTTAGTACTCTGAATATGCATGTATGTTCCTAGGACAGCAGAGCCCTGAATATTGGGATAATATCCCTCACCCACTACGGTCAAGCTTATAGGTTTTGGATATGGGGAAGGCGTGGGGAGGGGAGGGAAAACTCCTAGCATAGCCATAACATGGAGATCTTTCTGACAATCCTTAAAACCAGCGTAATAAACGTGAGAACAACTCTTAACAAGCTCAGTACATGAAAAGCATTATAACCTCTCTTTTTGTCAGTCGGTCAAGCTTATAGGTTTTAGACCTGGGAAAAGGGGGAGAGATGAGGGGGGAGGGGGTGGGGAGATGGGGGGAGGGGGTGGGGAGATGGGGGGAGGGGGAGACCTGGGTTGACAGGTAACACAACAGCACATTGCATTAATGTTTTTAGGTATCATGCTGAACATAAACGGAATACTTCCTACGCTTGCTGGTCGGGGAAGAGGGGGGGGGAGGGATGGGGCTCTTAGCATAGAAACCTTCCTGACTAACCTCACAACCATAGCATAAAACATGGGGGTAACATTTAGTGAAGTTAATATCCGAGGATCCTTATGACATTTCTATTTGATCTATGTGGCCCGCCGTGTGCCTTCCTCAGAGGGTTTGACAATGTATTTTATTACTGCAGGCAGCATCATTAGTATGGGGCCGTGCGGCCATATCTTCTGCGGTGGAAGGGCAGGCTTATGGGCTTTGGTGCGTGAGGGGTGGAGGGGAAAGGGGGGGAGAGAAAAGGGAGTACATTATATTATAAAACATACAACTTTTCTCAACTTCAACATTCATCAACTGAGGAACAGATTTTTTTTTTTTACATAACTCAACTGTGGCATAGGGACGGCTTAGCACTAGATCCATGTGGCCAGCTAATCTAGATTGCCAGTTACTGTAATAGTGTCACTGCCGCTGCTTCCATTATCGAAGTCATTTGGGCTTCCTGTCTTGTGCAGGGCTCATTAGGCAGCTTCCCAGTTAACTAGTATTTCCTAGTCCGGGGGGTGGGGAGGGTAGCAACAGTCGTGCAAACCGAGCCTGGGGTCCATAGTCCTGTACCCGGGCCTTAGACAGATTAAATTTTGCTACTTACAGTTAGTAGATCGCAGTGCTGTTGTCGGAGCATCGCGCTCCCCTCCTATTCCCCCCGCCAACCCCTAAAGCCCAGCCGGACCTCAGCACTCTTCAACTGCCATTCGGTCAGCGTCAAAAGTTATAGTAGCTTCAGCAGGGGGCTGCCTCCGATCGTCAGGGGTCGGATTCAGAAGCTATGTGTCTGGCTGGGTCTGGTGTGGTTCTTGAGCCGTCATGTGCTCCCGTCTTCGCTGTGGACTACGGTGCTTCTCATCTGTTCTTAGACTGCCTTGGCGCCACCGTTCTCCTCGCGGGATGGGTGCTGCGTGGTTCCGCGTCCTCCCGGTGCGGTGGGTCTTGTAGTTGCTCCGTTGTCCAGGAAAGCGGCGGGGTCAGACCCAGGGCTTTCACGAATGGGGCCATGTCCTCAGGGCGGCGGATGGTTAGGAATTTGCCATCATAGCTTACCGTAAGCTTGAACGGAAAGCCCCAGCGGTACTTCACCTCCTCCCGGAGGAATGAGGTCAAGGGCTTCATTTCTCTCCTTCGGTCGACTGTTATCCGTGACAGGTCGTTGAAAATTTGGAGAGTTTCATTTTGGAAAGGTAGTGACTCTTTCCCTCTGCAGGCGGTGATGATCTTCTCCTTTACTGTATAGCTGTGTAATCTTATGATTACATCGCGTCGCCGGTTGGGATCTTCTGATCTGGGAGCTACCGCCCGGTGGGCCCTATCCATCTCTAGGTCCATGTCCTCTAGCGGGCCGCAGAGCGATGTGAACAGTTCCGCAAGATAGGGACGAAGCTGGCCAGGTAAGACCGTCTCCGGTACATTTCTTATGCGCAGATTCTGGCGCCTGTCCCTATTTTCTTGGTCTTCCTGCCCGTCTTTGAGACGGGAGATCTCCTCTCCTAGCCGGATGATTTCTTCCTCGGCTGCTGTTTGTCTTGCCAGGGACTCCTCCAGTCCACCTTCCAGAGTCGTTGTCCTCTCTGTTAGGCCAGACATCTCCTGTTTAATCTCCGCTACTGCTGCTTTGATTTCTGCCTGCAGGGATGTTTGGAGCTTGACATGCATGGTGGAGAATAGGCTCTCCAGGTAGGATCGGGTGATCGGTTCCTCTATCTCCATTTCAAGAGTTGCATGGGCTTTCGTACCCATATTTAGAGCTGCTTGCGGCTCTTGTGAGCCTCGTGGTCCGCCACCCTCTTGGTTAGCTGGACTCTTCTGTGTCGGAGAGAAGAACCGTGACACCGCCGGTGCTGCGGGCTTCTTTGTGTGTTTGGACATGCTCCGATCTCTCCAAGTAATGGGGGTATGTTTTTGAGCCGTGAATTTCTGGTTTGGGAGCGTTATTTATTAAGTTTTAGCCGGTGGGTCCGCGGAGCTCCCCTCCTACACCCCCACTCCTGATGACATCATCGGAAACCCATCCCTTTAACACATTTTTAATGGATCATCAACATTCAGTATTGTCATAGACAACTTAGGATCTGGCTGTGGTTTTTTTTTTTTTAGGGAAGCTGTGTCTTTAACTGAAACGGGAGGCGGCCATCTTGGATCCAGATGGAACGCAGGCTGAAACACATGAAGATAGCTCCTACTCAGAAAGCTCTTATTCAGACCACAGCTCTGATCAGACCCTCTCTTCACAGTGGGGGCGCAGGCAGGCTCAGGAGGTATCAGGTAGGGCGCAAGAAGGCAAGCTCAGACGGACCTGATGGCTAGGCTGAAGGAAAGCCCAGTATCCTTCTCCCTCTGTCCCAGGACCGTGGCTGCCTTTTTGGGTACTGGGGGCACTTCTTTTGGGGCTAAGGGGGGGGAGACCGCTCCCCGAGTGCACAGTCTCACCTTTGTGGTGTTAGGTGAAAGTTCGCTGGCTTTCTGGAGTGGTTTTTTATTTATTAATTTTTGTCGGTGATCTTGTCAGACGGGGCTATCTGGGAGCGCATACCAGCCCGGCGGCCATTTTAGCCCCCACACAGGACCAAGTTAGCAGAGGCCTCTCACTCCTCGTGCTCACGGTCGCTCCTTCATCGACAACCTCCTTCTGCACCCTGGGAGGGTCCCTGAGCGCTCACTTGCCGTTCCGTTTGTTTTTACTGATTTTTTAATTATTTTCTATCTGGTAACGGCCTATTAGGCTCCCTGTGGCAGAGGAGCTATTCTAGCCTGCGACCGTTTGGTTTGGCTCCTTGGCCACGCCCCATCTATAAGTCACCATTTTTAATTTTAATCGGGTCTGGGTTATCCCCTGGCAATTGAACTAAAACTATCTTGGTCTGATATTATGCCTGGACTCCTAGAAACGAGTCTTTAAATCCAAATTTCTGTAGTACTTTATCTAAGAATACCCAATCTATTCTATCAAACGCCTTTTCTGCGTCAAGACTTGAAGGATGACTTTGGTTCCTGTGAGGTGTATATGATCTACTATATTTATTATTTTCCGGGTGTTATCTGAAGCTTGTCTACTGAACACAAATCCAACCTGGTCGATCGGAATCAGTCTAGGTAGAATAAGGTTTTTCCTGTTTGCCAGAATTTTGCTATATAATTTGAGATCATTGTTTAGTAAGGAAATGGGGCGACAGCTTCCGCACTGCATAGGGTCTCGGCCCTCTTTATATATACTAGCCAAATTTGCGGTCGACATAGATCTATTTTTGATCTTTATGACTGATTGGCTGGCAAAGCCAGCCAATCAGGTATTACAACATCTGGTTGTGCGGTCGACATAGAAGGTGGAATTGAGTTCCTTTACATAAATGAGTTATGATGAAAGGAGATAGGAGTGAGCACTGCAAAAAATCCGGACTGGAGGCGGGTTAAAAAGCAATGAAATTTATTGAGGCATGTAGCCTAAGAAAAATACACTCACAGCACGCTCCTCTGATGCGTTTCGTACCGTAGGCACTTTGTCAAAGAGTGTTGAAACATATACCTGCCCCCTTTAAATATAGGGCAATTCATAATTTGTTAATTCAGTGCATCTGTGTCCCGTCAAGACCCGCCCCCCGCTGACATCACTAAGCACGTCACTGAGGTGGGCAGTACAATTGACAGGGAATACCTTAGTTCTCCGCCCTCCTCTCTCAGTGCTGGCTCTTGGCCGAGAGAGTGGATCAAAGGCATGTAGTGTCTGCCCCGCCCACTCCTGACATCACTGTCAGTGTGTAGAGGGAGCTGGACTGCAGCCAATGCCTGCCCACCTAACCAACCAATCCACAGCACTGAAGAAAGTAAACAAAGGCAAATGGACCTAACAAATGAATAAACATATAACTGCAACAGGGGATGTTTTAAATATATATAAATAGTAAAGATGTTGTAAATTTGACACTTGCATAAGTAACTAATGTTAATGATGAAAACTTGGGTTTAAATACATATCACTATATGTTTAGAACTTAGAACAAGAATGTGACAAAAATGTGTTGAAACCCACCAAAATATATATATATACAAACCACACATAGAAAATATTGAACAATGGTGAAGTGATACATGACAATGGGAAATAATAGAAATTATAGACTAAAGCAGTAAAATTTCGGGCATTACTGAAATCCCTACTCTCTGATTGGTCAGAATTCCGGGCATTATTCATTTGGTAATGCTGGAATTTTTGACAACTTGCCAACTCACCTCAAAGCAGAGAAGTAGGGGCTCGCGCTGAGAAAAAACCTGGCAAGTTTAAAATTTAACTGCAGCACCTCTGCTCTCCTCACTGATCACATTGAACACGCAGCACAAGCAGCCTCTCTCCCCCTCAGACAGCTGCTAGTGCTGTCAGAAGCTGCTGTGTCCCAACTGGTAACTTTGTTGCTTGCAACAAAGTAATATTTCTCACCACATCTATTGCCTGTGCTACTGTAAGGTAATTTGTATTTCTTTTTATTTAGTTATAGTTAATATCACAGTCCCCCCACTTCTCTCCCACACCCCCCTCCACCCACCTCTCCCCCTCCATTCTCCCCTCACCCCTTTTCTCCCCTCTCTCCCCCCTCACCTCTCTCCCACTCACCTCCCTCTTACCCTCACCTCCCTCTTACCCTCACCACCACTTCTCTCTTCCCCCCTCCTTCACTTTTCTCTCCCCCCCTCACCTCTCTCTTCCCCCCCCTTCACCTCTCTCTTCCCCCTACACCTCTCTTCTCCCCCCCTACACCTCTCTTCCCCCCTAAACCTCTCTCTCCCACCCCTCAGCCCTCGCATCTTCTACTTTACTACTTTTTCCTTCACAGGTATATACTGTACACTGATAAAAACCAATGACTACAAAAATGTATCTTTTTTTTATGAAAAATTAAAAATGAAAACAAAAGCCTACATTTAGCCTCGGGCCTTCAACTCTTCCAGCCAGGGAATTATTGGCCAGTAATGCCCTGTTCTTCGGGGATTATTACTTAAATAATAAAAAAAATTAGAAAATGAAAGAATTTTATTATAATACATATAACATATTACATTATTGCTGTAAGGGTTATGGAAAGGGGGGTGCTGACGCTGTAAGGGGTATGGAAAATATGTTACCACGGGGGTGCGGACACTGTAGGGGGTATGGATAATATGTTACAAAATATGTTAAAACGGGGGTGCGGACGCTGTAAGGGGTATGGAAAATGTTACCACGGGTAGGGTGCTGGGGTAGGATGCTGGATCAGCCTGAATGCTGCTTGGTCCTTCTTGGGAACCACTCCCAGTAGTGAGATCCTCAGTTTGGGTAGAGGAGGCTTGGCGAATGGACCCGCCATTCTTCCTTTCTCACCTCCCGTGCAACGTCGCTGGATACCCTAGCCGATTTTCAAATTAAGCCCAAACCCTGATCCTGCTCTGTGCTCAAACGGGATCCTGAACCCCTCGGTAAACCTGGCTGGGAGCAGCCGGGCCGCTTCCCTATTGGGGTAGTTTTTCAGCCATGATGCCAACCAATTGCATCTCAGCCACCCACCCCACTGTGCATCTGCTTTGCCCCAAAGGCGCACAGCCTGATGGGGCTCCCCAAGAGAGGCACCCCTCTGCAAAGGACCAACATGCTAAGGGTTAACATGTGCTTGTTCTCTGTGGTACATCAACCCCACCCACTGGAATGTTAACGAGCCATGAGGACAAAAAGAGCTTTTGTTCACAGCTGCATTGCATCTCAGCCACCCACCCCACTGTGCATCTGCTTTGCCCCAAAGACGCGCAGCCAAAGGGTGTGAACCGTTTGCTGCCGTTCGTTGATGTTAAAGCTGCTCTATTTCTATCTCAAACTCCTATGCCCTTTATCTCCTGTACCCAATTTTCCAACTCTATCTGTCCTATGACATGTCTGTGAATTCACTGTATAACCTCTGTTCTTTTAATGTAACCATGTATTTTTTTATAACTATGTGCCTAGGACATACTTGAAAACGAGAGGTATCTCTCAATGTATTACTTCCTGGTAAAACATTTTTTATAAATAAATAAACCTTCCAGCGATTATTGGGGATGGCGCCTTCCTGCTCAGTGAGAAAACCTAACAGCGCTCAAAGGAGATAATAAAGTGATAAGTATAAAGTGACTTAAACAGTGATAAATAAACCAATATTGTGCAGATAAATCGCCAATAAGTGCAATATGTGAAATACAAATAAATGCTGCTCTAAACCCTTAGAAGGATGTTCCACAGGAATCCCTCTTGCTGGAACTTGTGGAAAGGAAAGGGTAGCGCAACTTGTTCGATGGTGAATATGTGGAATAAAAAATTATACAATAGATTATACAATAGTGCAACACAGTCTCTGTAGGAATTACTTCAAACTCAGTTGATCTCTATAAATTCAGAACTCACATTCTTTCATAAGTAAACGAGCATTTAACCCATAATATAGAGAACAAAGTCCTTGGCGCACTATCAAGTGAATAAACCTGATATAATGTTCCTGATTCTGTGTCTGAGAGGAACAGTTCGTAGATTTTCACAGGTGGTCCTCCTGATTTTCTCACGATGGTAGGTATCTGAAATCAAAGAGGACAAGAGACCATTGCGCAGTACTCTCTGGTCGTGGGGATCTCATCCACACCGCTGCTAGCTACTTACATCTAACCAGATGAAGGCAGACCTTGAAAGGTATCTTTAGCTGGTGGTCTCGATCGCTGAAAGGGTTGGATTAGGGTCTTCAGATATATTTCGCCCGCTCCACACAGATCAACCGCAATGCCCAATTGCATATAGGAAAATAAAATTGCCAATGGTGTAGTACAGTACTATTTATTAAAACATTAAAAGATCAAAACAGCTAGTGCACTCACATGCTTGATGACCTTACTACACGTATTACAACGTGCTGTCCGTAGGCTTGAGGGGCTGTGCCGTGGTGTGTATGGAGGCTGGATCCCGCGTGTACCTCTTCCTTGCGGCCGCAACTCAGAGCGCCAGGTCCACCTCAGATGACGTCACCGTCCACTGCACCCTCAGCTGGTTCGAGCACGCAGCAATGCGTGCAATCTTAGCTCCACCCTACGCGCGTTTCGTGACTCCTGACGTCACTTCCTCAGGGGTAAGGAGCTTCAGTGCTAGAATGGGCTATTTAAGCATACAGAATGCCAGATCGAGGGCCCTGATAGGATAATTGATTCTTAAAGGGGCATCTGGCTACGTAAAAATGACTACAGTGCTAGTTATTATGATACACAATTATGACCGTAACACTAACTTATCGCATAATTACAGGTATTCCATAGAACATCCAAAAAATGCAATAATTCTACAGTCAATTATACAATGATGCAGTAAAAATACAGAGAATACAATAAAAAATATAATAACATGCAATACATTTAATAATTAATTTATGCAAAACCTGCTGAAAAGAATTCTACTAAAAATCTACTAAAAAACTATTAGCATGGACCATATATCATGCGGATTGGACTAGAGAACAGAGGATTTCAGAGGAAATTGATGAGATTGGCTAGGGACTGCCTTTATTAGTATTTATACCCAGTCATCTGTCTCTTAGAAAAGATGCCAAATCGAACTCAATATTGAGACCTCTAGGAGTCAATGTTTTTAGGGTATAGATCCAATAGCTTTCTCGCCTGCATATTACATTTATTTTGTCTCCCCCTCTCCAATTTTGTTTGGGGCAATCTATACCTTTGCAAACTAAACCCTCAGGATTTTGATTGTGCTTCACTTTAAAGTGCTTTGAGACACTGTGCCTCAAGACCCCTTTTTTTTTTTTTTTTTTCAACTTTTTATTTTCATCGTTTTCCAAGCATACAGCAGTGTAAAGACATTTTTTGGCCAATATTAGCTAAGGTTGCCACATAACTTGCTGATTCTTTTACACATAACACATCGACTCAGGAGGGAAAGGGTAGTGACACATTAGGGGAGACATGTGGCAGAGAGGGGGAGGGTAACATGAGGGGGGGGGCAGATGTGGGGTAGGGGGGATGGGGAGGGGGGGTTGACCCATATTCCACGACTTCTTGCAACTCCTTGGAGCTCTCGGCTCATGTTGTGCAGCCCAGTGTAGCGCTGTTCCTTCCACGTCACCTCTTTGATCTGTGTCCGGGGCTCGGACTCCCCCTGTTTCCGTCCGGAACACGTTGAAGGAGAACTCACCTTCCATTATTAC
Organism: Ascaphus truei; assembly: GCF_040206685.1. Taxonomy (NCBI): domain Eukaryota; kingdom Metazoa; phylum Chordata; class Amphibia; order Anura; family Ascaphidae; genus Ascaphus; species Ascaphus truei. Next base: position 178,183,614 of record NC_134485.1, read on the forward strand.
AGCCAAATGGTGGCATTGCTCACCCCTGTGATGTCAGTCTGTACCAACCAGAGGAACCAGACTTTTTGGACATTTGTGCCAGTGGTGTTGACCAAACTAGTCAACTTCTCCATCTGGCAAACGAACCAAATTCTGTTCTGAATCTTTTCTAACGATGGAGTTGTATTTTTCTTCCACAATGCTGCCGTCTCACACCTCACTGCCGTCACAAAATGAGCGATCAATTTGTTCCCCACTCTCGACAGGCCCTCTAGTGGCCGATTCAGGAGAAATAGCCAAGGGTCTAGAGGAATTTCGAGGCCCAAGATCCTTTCCAGCCAATTCTGAATCTGTTCCCATATTGGGCGCAGTCGAGGTCAAGACCACATCATGTGCAGCAGGTCTCCGGGCTCTCCACATTGTCTAGGGCACAAGGTAGGAGTAACCCGCGACAAATTTTGATAATCTAACTGGGGTGAGATACCACCTCATTAACACCTTATATGAGTTCTCCTTCAACGTCGTGCAAATCGATGTTTTTGCTTTCGCCTCGAGTATGTCTGTCCAGTCCTCATCCTCTAAAGTCTCCCCTAAGTCCCTCTCCCAGTGGGTCATGTAGTCAAGACGTGTGTTGGGGCCGGTCCCAGGATTGACGATCTGTCTGTACAACCTAGATGTACTGCTGTGACACACTTTATTCGAGCAAATACCCAGTATGTACCTGGCAGATACCTGGAATGCGCCGCTCCTCACCTCTGACAAGCCCAGTTGCGTTTGCCTTCCCAGCCTGGGTTCATGCCTGGCTGACGGGCGGCTGATCTGTTAAATGATAATGATTAGGATTTAATAGGCTGCAATGCTTCGCGTGTCTACCAGATGGCATAAATTCATGAATTGTAATGCAGTATATATATATACTGTGCAGTATTGCAGCCAGCGGGAATAAAATGCTTCAATCCCTGCCTGGAAAATAACGCAATGCACTTGGGCAGAAAACAGTCACAAACCTCAATACACCCGAGTATACCCGAATTCGTGGGACTAGCCGAGCTCGAATAAAGTGTGTCGCCAGTGTAAGTCCCGAGGTGTTGTGTCCTCGTGCACAGAGCGATTCGAAATTCGTCACTTTAGGACGGTTCTTGTATTTTTGTGTAAAATGCCCGGATCTGGAGGTATCTAAAAAATTCTGTGTTGGGGATGCCTTTGTCAGCCTGAATTTGCGTGAATGTGTGAATAGTGCTAATGCCCTCCAGATCCCTCAACCTCCCGTATCCCTTCTGCTTCCAGACTATGAAGTTTCCCTCGTCCAGCCCTGGAGCAAAATCTGGGTTGCCAAATAATGGTGTCATCAGGGAGTAATCTCTTGGTTAAGGCACATTTAAATTTAGTGGCTTCCCAAATCGAGAGTGAGTTAGTTATTGAGGATAGCGGTCTCGAGATTTTCTTTTACCTAAGTTTTGGGTACCAAATCAGATTGTGAATATCCAATGGGGCACACAGCTCACTCTCCAGCTTCACCCATCTACGGCGCTCTGGATCTACGTGCCATTGGATAATTTGGCTCAATTGTGCCGCTCTGTAATATGAGAACAAGCAAAGTACCGCCAGTCCGCCTGCTGTTTTGGGTTTAATCAGTGTTGTTGCTGGTATCCTAGCTTTCCTATTGTGCCAGATAAATTTAAAGATCTCAGCCTGCAAGTCACTGATCTCCGCTCTATCTATGGGTATGGGGAGTGTCTGGAAAAGGTATAAGAGTCTGGGCAGAAGGTTCATCTTTACGCTATAAATTCTTCCAATCCAGGAAATATCGAACGTCGCCCATTCCTTCAGCTCCTTTCTCAAAGATTGTAAGAGTTTGGGATAATTTGCCTTATATAGTGATTTGACCTCCTTCGTGAGATTAACTCACAGGTATTTAATCATCTTGGGTTGCCAATTCAGATTGAAGTTAATCTCTACTAGTTTTTCGGTAGTTTTGGGGATGTTCAGGCTTAGCGCCTCTGATTTTGATTGGTTGATTTTAAACCCCGAAACTGAGTTGAATCTGTCCAAGAGGTCAAAGAGGTTGGGTAAGGAGATTAGGGGCTTTGACAGTGTCAGGATAACATCATCAGCGTGTAACGCGGTTTTGTACTCCTGCGACTGTATATGGATTCCCGTGATGTCTTTATTACTACGAATGTGGTTTGCAAGTGGTTCCATGCATAAGGCGAACAACAGTGGCGAAAGGGGGCCGCCCTGTCTTGTACCACTTTTAATTTGCAGCGAGTCTGACGGGTATCCTTGATGGATTACCCGCGCTGTTGGATTAGTGTACAGCGCTCTGATTGCCCGTATCACCGTGTCCCCCATTCCAAAAGCAGTAAGCGTGGCATCCAGGTATGGCCAGTCGATTCTGTCAAAGGCTTTTTCTGCGTCTAGGCTTACAATCATCCCCGGGATCTTGTTGGCATTTATGTAATCTATAGTATCAATTATCCTTCTGGTATTATCGGCCGCTTGCCTACCTGCGATAAAGCCAACCTGTTCTGGGTGAATCAGCCTAGGCAGAATCGAACTCAATCTATTGGCCAGTAATTTGGAGTAAATTTTAATATCTGAGTTAATCAAAGATATTGGCCGATAGCTTGGACAATTGGTGGGATCCTTGCCCTGTTTATGGATCACTAAGATGGACGCTTGCAGCATCATGTCTGAGAAGGAGCCTCCTGTCAAAATATGGTTGAACATCCTCAGCAAGTGCGGGGACAGGATTCCTATATATTTTTTATAATACAAGTTAGAAAATCCATCTGGGCCTGGAGCTTTAGCAGTTTTAAGGTTAACAACTACCTGTTTTAGTTCCTCCGCTGTGAACTCCTTACCTAGGAACTCCCGCTCCAACCTAGTCAGTTTTTGTAGGTTTACTTTGGCTAAAAATTCACCTCAAGCCTTGTTTGTTTTAGCGTTATGTCGAACCTTCTGGCCATCGTATAGCTTTGCATAGTATTCTTTAAACTCCTCGACTATGTGTTTGGGATTGGCTGTTATCTCTCCCGTTCTAGTCTTAATCGCATGTATTGTGTAGTTGCGTTGTTTATTGCAAATTTTCCTCGCTAGCATGGTATCTGGCTTGTTCAATTTTTCAAAAAAAATTCCTCTTTGTCCAACTCAGTTCTTTCTCAGCCTGGGAAGTGAGGAGGAGGTTAAGCTCTATTCTTGTGTCCTTCAACTCCTTCAATGTGTCTGCGTTCCCGAATTGGGTATGCTGTATAGAGAGCTCATGGAGCCTCTCCCTTAATAATTTTGTTTTAGCTTCCCTCGCTTTTTTCTTACCCGCTGCTATGTTTATCAGGACCCCTCGCATAGTAGCCTTGTGAGCCTCCCACAAGGTGACATGGGATTCCACACTGCCGGTGTTAGCTTTAAAGAATTGGGAGATCTCGGCTTTAATTTGTTGCGCGGTCTCTGGGATCTTTAATAAAGACTCATTTAGTTTCCAGTTTGCTCCAGGGCTGATCAGCTTGATCTGGGAGCACCTCAGCTCAATTGGTGCATGATCGGACCATGAAATATCATGGATCTCTGAGTAAGTGATCTGCGGGACCAGTCTAGCTGACACCACAAAAGAGTCGATCCTGCTGTAGCTGTCGTGTGGGTTTTAGTAAAATGTGTAACTCCCCAGGGTGTTGTTCCCTCCAAATATCCACCAGCTGATTCTCTCTGATTCCCTGTCGGAGTGCTGTGACCCCTTCCACTCTGTCTCTATGTTTCGTCTGTGTTCTGTCCATATCTGGGTCCAATCGTTTATTAAGGTCCCCAGCAAGTACTATACTGCCCTCCGCTATCCTCAATAGGATCGCAAAGAAAGATCTAAAGAACTGTGGGTCGTTCTCGCACGGGGCATAGATTGAGGCCAATGTCAGTTTACTGTTTTGTATTGTCCCTATCAGAATTAGATATCTGCCTTCCACATCTCTTTTAATCTTATCAATTTTGAATGGGAAGTTGTTGTGTAGGAGTATAGTCACCCCCTTATTCTTTTCTCTTGCTGAGGCTAAATAAAACTGCCGATATTGGGCATCTAGATATTTGGGGCTGTGTCCTGAAGTGTGTTTCCTGTAGGAACAAAACATCTATCTTCTTTTTCTTATATTCAGCAAAGGCAACCCTCCGCTTCTGCAGACTATTAAAGCCTTTCACATTTTGAGATAACCAGGTTATAGACATTGTGATGTGTGTATAGATCTGCTTACCCTATTCTGTGCACTGATACGGGTTATTTTGCCGGACGATGGCTGAGATGCCATTAGACTGCGTGGCTCCGAATGCTCCTGTAGTTGCTCCACGTGGGGGGTTGGGATAGGGGGAGGGGGATACACACAACGACAGACACAGACAGGGGAGACAACACAACATGTAGTATAAACAGCATCATAATAGACAACAATATCAATTGGTCTGAGCTTTTACCAGACCTTGCTGGCCTGAGCTCATGTGCCCGGGGACCCCGTGACCCTGCTTCCACCCTGCTTCATCACTGCAAGGCTCCAGTTCTGGAGAAAGTCCACATTCCCCGGGTCTTGCCCAACTGACCCCAATGTACCCTGGTCAGTGTGGTTGAGGCCCATGCCTACCGCCAGGAGAGCGGAGCTACCTCCTAACCCCCCGCGCTGTGGAGCATTATCCTATGTAAAACTAAATACTCTTATAGTGTATGCCATTGCGTAACTCTTCCACCCAGCTTTCCTGGGAAACCAAACTTGTTGTAAAACAGCAACTTAAAACTTTATCTTCTTTCCCCCTCCACACCTTTGTATGGATTAGTTAACTAACCTGTTGCGCTAACCCTGTATTAACTCGTTTAACTGCCTATCCTCTTTCCCGTGTTGATATTTGTTTTTTTTTAATGTACCTCCTATGTGTGTTCTTACTTCCTCCTTCCTTTCGGTCGCCAATCTAACTGCGCCCTCCCTAGTCTCTTTTTGTTCCTCCCCCCCCGGTAAGCTCCTCTGCAAACTCCCCTTCTACTTTTCTCCCCCCCCCCCTACTCTCCTTCCACTCTCTACCCTCTGCATACTCGTCTTGCCCTCTCTTCCCCCTCTAGTCCTCTCCTCATCTGCCCCCCCCTTCTTGTCCTCCTTCCACCTCCCTTCCTTCTCCACTCTCCAGATATGGAGCCTAATGCTCCGTGTGATAGCCGCTTTCGCACTCGCAACCTACTTTTATATGGGGCTGCCTTGTATATTTTGCCGCCCAGCCTCTCTTCTGGCCCCCTCCCCCATTGTCTCCACATCCCGCCCCCCCCTCCGCTGTCCGTCGGGACCCTCAGCTAAGGAATGCACGTACCTCTGCCTCGGGTCCCCGACAGTTCCCCTCTGCACTTCCGGGTGGCGCGCCGATGTCGTCATATCCGGGCGCGCCGATGACGTCACATCCGGGCGCCCTGCCTCCGGCTGACGTCAGATCCTGCTGCCTGTGGATCGGGTAGGTGGGGCCTTCCTCCTCTCCTCCCGGAACTCCGCCTCCTCCCCTTCCGCTCACTTGCCTGGCAGCAGTCTGTTCGCGCCATTTGCAGGGGCGCCATGTTTACCCACGAGAAACTCCCGCATCTTCCCCGACACCACGATGTAGATGCAGGAGGCGCCCTCTTGGAGGCCATTATCCCTGTGCTGGAACACAATGTTTCTCATGCTGCTAGCAGGGGACCGCCGGCTTTGAAGTCACAGGAGGATGGCTTGAAAGCTGCTTCAAACTGCAGCAACAGGTTGGAAAAAGAAACTTTGTCCCTTCAGCCAGGATTCGTTATATCCAGGGGGCAACGTGCTGCCTGGACATCCAGGAGCATCAGGGGTATAACTGGGGGGGCAATATCCAGTCCGATCCACCCTCCCGACCTCAGGGTTTGTTTTTGTTGTTGGTCTTCGTGTTCTCGGCCGCCCTGTTCACTCGTGTCCAGGAGGTTTCTGCAGTCGGGCGTTTCTCTGGTTGCTGCGGGAGCTTGTCTTTAACTCCTAGGGTTTGTAGGAGTGCTGCCCCCTCATCCAAATGCCGTATGCTGTGGGCTTTGCCATCTTTAATAACGAGGAGTCCAAAGGGGAAAACCCATCTATAACGTATGCCCCTCTCTCTCAGTATTTTTGTATGGGGTTGCAGTGACCGTCTTCTATTTAGTGTAGTGGGGGATATGTCCTGATATACCGACAGCTTCACTCCCTCGAACTGGAGTGTGGGGGATGCCCTTGTGATTTTACTAAGCGCCTCTTTTATTTTAAAATAGTGGATGCGCAGGATGACATTGCGCGGGGGATTGTTGGGAAGAGGTTTCTCCCGCAAGGCACGGTGGCATCTGTCCAGTTGGAGCTCGGAAGGGGATTTATCTGTCAACAGGGACTCCATCCACCTCTCCACAAAGTACTCGATGTCCGTGACCTCCTCAGGTAAGCCTCTCAGCCGTAGATTGTTTCTCCTGTCTCTGTTTTCCCCGTCTTCCTGCTTCTCCTCCAGTTCAAGCAGCCTTTGTTTTATGTGGATTAATTCTTGCCCCGTGTGCTGGTGACACTTAATAGAGACATCCATCTGCTGCTCCAGCTCGTGGGTGCATTCTCCTATTCCCTGTATGTCCTTGCGCAACCCATCTATTTCACTACGGAAAAAGTCTTTTATTTCAGTTAGGAACTTAGTCATGTCCTTCCTTAGGATGGGCTGCAGCCCCGCTTCCTCCTCTGGGTCTCCCCTGCCCTGCGTGGAGTCTGTGTCAGAACTCCCACCTGCAGACATGGCCATCTCGTATCTGGCCTTTACTTGCTCTGTGTGCCAGAAATAAGATCTCAGATCCAGGGACTTTCTCTTAGTGCTTTTTGTCGTGGCCCGAGTTATTGGCATAGCCGCCGCTTTAATGCTGCTGAGGGTATGTTTTGCGCTGAGTTTGGGGGAGTTTTTATTGTATTTATTTATATAAATGCGCTGGGGATCGGAGGAGCTCTCAGCTTAAGCTGCCATCTCCCAGTCCGTTGCGCATACGCCTTTGAAGACCCCTTTTTATGTTGTAAATGTGTTCTGCAAAGCGTCGTTTTAATGGTCTACCTGTCCGCCCTACATATTGTAGCCCACAAGGGCATTCTAACAGGTAGACCGTAAACGAACTCCTGCAACTAATGAAAGATTTGATTTGAAATATAGCTCCTGTGATGTTGGATTTAAAATCTCTACATTTTGAGCTATACTTGCAACCAATACACTTGCCACATTTGAAGAACCCATTTAGTTCCTTCAACCATGTGGTATTGGATTTCTTAGCTACATCGAATGGACAACTTGGAGAAAGTTGTAATTTGAGGTTATTAGCCTTTTTAAAAACTATTTGTGGACTCTTTGGTAATATTGTGCTGAGTGCCATGTCCCCCTGTAGGATTCCCCAACGTTTTTTAATAATTTGGGTAATTTTCAGAGCCATGGCATTATATTTTGTGATGAATGGGATGAACTCACTATCTACAGGTGATCTATTACTTTTAGTTTTATCCATCACTATCAAATCATCTCTTTGGATATTCCTCACAGTTTCCAATGCCCTCGTCACCTTGGTGTAATTATACTCCCTATCTATAAATGTATCCCTTAGATCCTCTGCTTGTGCATTAAACACCTCAATTTGAGAGCAATTAAGTTTTGTTCTTAAAAACTGGCCCTTCGGTATCTTGTTAATCCATCTCGGATTATGGTGACTTGATGCCAACAGATAAGTGTTGGCATCTACCTTTTTATAAAAGGTTTTAGTCTCGATGGATCCTTCCTCTATGAATAGTGTTAGGTCTAAAAAATCGATTGTTTGGGGGCTAGTATTAAAGGTGAATTTCAGATTTAGCTGATTATTATTGAGGTATTGTTGGAATTTAGATAAATCTTCCTCGTTTCCCCCCCAGATACACAGCACATCGTCAATATAGCGTTTCCATAGCACCAGTTCCGCCCCAAATGGGTTGCGGGACAGGATATTGTCCTCCTCCCACATAACCATAAAAATGTTAGCATAACTAGGGGCGAACCTAGAACCCATGGCAGTGCCGCATATCTGGAGGAAGAAATGATTATCATGGTGGAAAAAATTATGAGTGAGAATGAACCTTATTCCCTCCAAAACAAAATTTTTAAAATCTATTTCTAAACTATTATCCTGATCCAAAACTCTCCTGATCGCCGCGATACCTAACTCATGGTCGATGACAGTATATAATGAAGTCACGTCACACGTGACCCATGTATAATGATTGGCCCGTTTTACATCTTTTATGATATTAAGAACATGAGTGGTATCGCGGAGATAGGAGGGCATTTGTACAACATATTTTTGAAGAATGGAATCTATGAATTGGGAGAGATTAGATGACAGTGATTTAATCCCAGAAATAATTGGGCGGCCTGGCGGATTCCAAAGATCCTCATGCGGCACTGCCATGGGTACTAGGTTCGCCCCTAGTTATGCTAACATTTGTTGGCATCAAGTCACCATAACCGAGATGGATTAACAACATACCGAAGGTCCAGTTTTTAGGAACCAAACGTAATTGCTCTCAAATTGAGGTGTTTAATACACAAGCAGAGGATCTAAGGGATACATTTATAGATAGGGAGTATAATTACACCAATGTGACGAGGGCATTGGAAACTGTGAGGAATATCCAAAGAGATGAGATTTGGTATTTATGGATAAAACTAAAAGTAATAAATCACCTGTAGATAGTGAGTTCATCCCATTCATCACAAAATATAACGCCATGGCTCCGAAAATTACCCAAATAATTAAAAAACATTGGGGAATCCTACAGTGGGACATGGCACTCAGCACAATATTACCAAAGAGTCCACAAATAGTTTTTTAAAAAGGCTAATAACCTCAAATTACAACTTTCTCCTCGATGTAGCTAAGAAATCCAATACCACATGGTTGAAGGAACTAAATGGGTTCTTCACATGTGGCAAGTGTATTGGTTGCAAGTATAGCTCAAAATGTAGAGATTTTAAATCCAACATCACAGGAGCTATATTTCCAATCAAATCTTTCATTAGTTGCAGGAGTTCGTTTACGGTCAACCTGTTAGAATGCCCTTGTGGGCTACAATATGTAGAGCGGACAGGTAGACCATTAAAACGACACTTTGCAGAACACATTTACAACATATAAAGGGGTCTTGAGACACATAGTGTCTCAAACCACTTTAAAGTGAAGCACAATCAAAATCCTGAGGGTTTAGTATGCAAAGGTATAGATTGCCCCAAACAAAGTTGGAGAGGGGGAGACAAAATAAATGTAATATCCAGGTGAGAAAGCTAATGGATCTATACCCTAAAAACATTGACTCCTAGAGGTCTCAATATTGAGTTCGATTTGGCATCTTTTCTAAGAGACAGCTGACTGGTTATAAATACTAATAAAGGCAGTCCCTAGCCAATCTCATCCTCTGTAATCCTCTGTTCTCTAGTACAATCCGCATGATATATGGTCCATGCTAATGTTTTTTTAGTAGAATTCTTTTCAGCAGGTTTTGCATAAATTAATTATTAAATGTATTGCATGTTATTATATTTTTTATTGTATTCTCTGTATTTTTACTGCATTATTGTATAATTGACTGTAGAATTATTGCATTTTTTGGATGTTCTATGGAATACCTGTAATTATGCGATAAGTTAGTGTTACGGTCATAATTGTGTATCATAATAACTAGCACTAGTCATTTTTACATAGCCAGATGCCCCTTTAAGAATCAATTATCCTCTCACGGCCCTCGATCTGGCATTCTGTATGCTTAAATAGCCCATTCTAGCACTGAAGCTCTATTACCCCTGAGGAAGTGACGTCAGGAGTCACGAAACGCGCGTAGGGTGGAGCTTAGATTGCACGCATTGCTGCGTGCTCGAACCAGCTGAGGAGGGTGCAGTGGACGGTGACGTCATCTGAGGTGGACCTGGCGCTCTGAGTTGCGGCCACAAGGAAGAGGTACATGCGGGATCCAGCCTCCATACACACCACGGCACAGCCCCTCGAGCCTGCGGACGGCACGTTGTAATACGTGTAGTAAGGTCATCAAGCATGTGAGTGCACTAGCTGTTTTGATCTTTTAATGTTTTAATAAATTGTACTGTACTACACCATTGGCAATTTTATTTTCCTATATGCAATTGGGCATTGCGGTTGATCTGTGTGGAGCGGGCGAAATATATCTGAAGACCCTAATCCAACCCTTTCAGCGATCGAGACCACCAGCTAAAGATTCCTTTCAAGGTCTGCCTTCATCTGGTTAGATGTAAGTAGCTAGCAGCGGTGTGGATGAGATCCCCACGACCAGAGGGTACTGCGCAATGGTCTCTTGTCCTCTGATTTCAGATACCATCGTGAGAAAATCAAGAGGACCACCTGTGAAAATCTACGAACTGTTCCTCTCAGACACAGAATCAGGAACATTATATCAGGTTTATGCACTTGATAGTGCGCCAAGGACTTTGTTCTCTATATTATCAGTTTTTGTATAGCTTTATGGAAAGGCTTGATATTCAGTCCTAGGCAGCCCCCTATGTTCCCTCATCTCCTCCCTTATCTTGGTGGTTGTTGGGCTTTTGTGCTAATTGTGTATCCTTGAATAGTTTGGATATATTTTCTGTCACATTTTTATTTATCATTTTTTAATAATTTATTGTATATTATTAAGAATATTGTACATACCACATTAATAATAGGTTGAGCGCTTGATTTGTAGTTTAATTCTCTCTTTATCATGAGCATTTAACCCAAACTAATGTGGGTAGTGTGGAAATTCGTGCAGGTTCTCTTTCTCTCTATCTCTCAGGGTTCCCGGGGATACTTTGATTCTCTCAGATTGCTAAGGTATCAGCCATATATATGGGAGAATGGAAAGCCAGACATAGTGTGTACCGTACAAAATATAAACACTTTAATTGCTAAAAAAAAAAAGGGTGTATGCTTACATCAATAAAACTTGTACCAGACACATAGGAAAAGCGAACTCTGTCCCCCAATCCTCACTCCCTCTGCCCGACTCTCCCGTCGCGTCACTTCCGGTTCACCGGTGTCTCACTTCCGGTATCGCGGCACGGCTGAAATTCACCGAATTAAGGGGAATCTGGAATGCAGATCGAGTGCTGGTGGGTGGCGACAGCAGGGCGCTTCTGACTCTGCGTGTTTCGCTATCGTCGCTTCGTCAGGAGTCTATGATTGGCTTCTCATTCTTTCGATTTATAGCAGTTCCTTTGCTTTCATTGGTCGATGGTTCCACCTATGAGCCCCATGATCGGTCTGTGCCTAGCCAATGGGAGCACTGTATACGAGTATATTACAACATTCTGACGCATCATAACATGCATATATATACTATTTGATCGCCAGATACAATACAAGACATCTTCTATTTCTAATGAAATTGTTACTCACAAGTCTATCTTTTATTTATATTGTGTGGCCAACATCTCACACCATCCAAAGGAGATCGTGATCATTCTAAGTGAAAAACGACAATATACTTGAATCTAAAAATAATGGACAATACCAATTATGGCTATAAGAATATTTCTCAATATGTGTGGAAAAAAGGGAAAAAGAGGAAGAAGAAAAACAGAATTTTGTGCATGAACACATCTAGAATCTTTCTTACATCTATTTTATTGTAAATATAACTAAAAAAGCAAACATATAAGTATCTGAAATATAAAAAATATACTATATAGCCTTCCTGCTCAGCCTTCAGCCCTGCCCTTCTGGAACCGCGTCTCCCATAAAACATTTTGCGTGGGGATAGCACCCCACCGGTGCTTGAAGCAGCAGTTGCTGTATGTGCACCAGAAATCATTGAAAGCCCAGCAAACCCCAGCCTTACTTTCTCCCTGCTTGCCCAAGGTGCTCGCCTGGCGACCACCGCTAGACCCCCTGAAAAGGCGCCGGCTTGTCTGCCACAACCCAATCGATCCATAGTTCCACATCCTTCATGTCCCATGACATCTTACCTTTGTTCAACGCTATTGTTCCCTGAATTTTACATCATATACCCACCAGCCCATACCACTTTGCCTTTGATGGACATGCCCAATCATATCCATGTATTTAAACAGTGCTGAACATAAATGGGGGGGGGGCTTCTACCCGATCACCCACTGTAGGATTCTAAATGCGAGTGACCAATTGTAAAATGTGCGCGGGAAGAGACGTTTCGCAACATTTTTTCCTTGCGTCCCCTTTTTTAGATGATCGCGCCAGTGCTTCCTTGTTATCTGGAGCATGGATAGGAGCTCTACGTAGTCCCCTGCCTCTTCTCTTTTGTTAAATGGGTGCCCAACGCACTGGCAAGACATAAATTTGCGTTCGTAAAAGCACCGTCTGAGACTGCTCCCCTCCTGCCGATGATGGGGCAGCTCCCACGCCAGTGGCCCCCTCCGTGGATTAAGTGGCTGAGACTAGCCGGGGTTGGGCTGGTGGTTGCCGGGGTGGGGTTGGGGTATTTTTGGTAGGGCTGGGGTTTTGCCGGGGCCGCAGTGTGTTCCGGCGCTGCTGCCCCAGCAAAACTAGCTACTTCTTGGATTATGTGCCCGGCCCCCCCTAGGGAGGTCCCCGTGGCCTTGCTAAGTGCCCCCCATGCTGCTGCTACCTCTAACGCTGCGCCAGGGGCTCCTGTCCTGACTACCATTCCTACGGGGATTGTGAAGGAGGCAGACGCCTGAGGCTTGAAAACCTTTAACGTTGCAGTGAACCTTGTTTTGTCTGCTGCGCTGTATGACGCCGGATCCAGGGCCTGCACGACTCTGGAACCGCTAGCTGCAAATATGCTGCGCTACTTGGGACTCCTCCATTGCACCTCCTAAATGCAATTATCCTGTCACGCAGCCGACCCTTTTTAACCAGCATAGGTTTCTTACCTATCCTTGGCATCATCAGTTTTGGCAACACCTGCAAGCAGGGACAGCAGCGTTTTGAATACAGGCTTGCACTAAGCCAGCAAACTTTGCATGTGTGTTTTAAGTGGTCTTGCCCGCAGTGGGGGCTTCCAGCTTACCATTTAACATTTCACAAGAGATACTAGAATCTACCATATTGTTGCAGGGACAGCAGCGTTTTGAATACAGGCTTGCATCAAACCAGCAAACTTTGCATGTGTGTTTCAAGTGGTCTTGCCCGCAGTGGGGGCTTCCAGCTTACCATTTAAAATTTCACAAGAGATACTAGAATCTACCATATTGTTATATTGGTCTCCTTAGAAACGGAACCCTCTCGCATTAACATGCAATACCTATGGGGTGACCATATTCTAGAGTCATTAACACATCGTGTATCACAAGCCGCTATAATATAAAGCGTCCCTAGACACAACTTTGAGCAAGTACTACTTACGGCGAAACCACACAGATCTTTTAGGGATAATAGAAATACTACACATACATTTATCCCTCATCTATTCTGTCCCTTCAAGGTCATACACAGTATATATGATGTATTGTACCCTTGGATAGGGGTTACCTATATATTTGCCAACCTGACAATACAGCTATAGAGACTACATCTCTGATATCACTCTTTCCACCATATAGGTTTGAAGGAGCATACTTAACTGCTTGTCCACTAACAGTTAAAATCGCTATTTAGACGTCTGTGGTGAACATACTATAGTGATTTACTGCTAACTCACCCAACCACTTCAATACGGGTTTTTTTTTAATGTTTGAATGTTTTATATGTGTTTTTAATCCTGATCAATTACAATTAATTAATAAAATTTTATTATTTTTCCTGAGCTTATCCGGTCGAGAAGGGCCACATTTTGTCCTACCTAAAGGTATTGATACCGATAGACTATTGTAAGTCTCACTATAGTGTCCTAACATTGAGTGCTTATTGTATGAGGGAGCCTTTCCTGATCCTCTTGGGATCTACTCTGAAATACTATCCTTGGCATCGCAGGGGGACGCGACTTAAGCGGCGAACTGGGCCGAGCCTCGTCTTCGACCATTGCCAGTTCTGCGTTGTTGAAGCTGGGATCCTCACCTGTCACCCGGAATGTTGCGACCCTAGCGGGGGCCCTTTGTGCCAAACACCGCCTGCAACCACTGTAGGCGGCCATCTTGTTCTACCACCTCCGTCCTATTCTATAACAAACATTCTCCATCATAACATTTCCCCCCAGCACGAGTTAATGCATGACCTTTGCAATGAACCTTTGCAAATATCTAGGCCCCTTTAAACAAAAACACCATGCTGGCAATTTAATCTGGCTCACAACAAAACCAACAACAACCATGCCAGGTGGGTGGATGGGTTGTGAGGGATGTACCGAAGCCTGCACAACGAGGGACAGACATATCAAGAGTGAGTCTACCTTCAAATCTTAACTCCCCCGCTATTCCAAGCTAATCTATAACAAACATTCTCCATTCAAACCTTCCCCCCCCCCCAGTAACAATGAATGCATGCCATTTTGCAATGATCCCCTGAATAACATGGCCCCCTAAAACAAATGCCATGCTGGCAATTTTTATCTGGCTGACCACCTACATCAAAACCAACAACAGCCATGCCAGGTAAGTGGGTGGGTGGGTTGGGAGGAGTGTGCCAAAGCCTGCACAACGTAGGGACAGAAACCCCAAGGGTGAGCATACTTCAAACCCTAGCTCCCCTGCCATTTCAATCCAATCTACAACAAACACTCCGTCAAAACTCCCTCCCCTCAGCAACAGCCAATACATGCCCCCTGCAATGATCCCCCGAATAACATGGCCCCCAAAACAAAACACCATGCTGACAACTCCATTCTTTCCCACAACCCACACCAAAACCAAACAAAACATGCTAGGTTTGGGGATGGATGGTCTAGATGGGGTGTGCCCATGCCTGCGCAATAGAGGACCGCGGCGTGCCCCACTTCCCCTCTCGCCCCCCCACAGCTTTGCGGCCAGGAGAGGGATGGCAAGGTGATCTTGACTATCAGCTATGGCACTATAGGCCTCAGAGCGCGCCAAATGGTAGGTCACGGGAACCAATGTGTGCAGGAGGTGAGGAAGGCAGGTGAGGGAGGGTTGGGTACGAGTGGCCAGGAGATGGAACCACACTGTGTGGACCCACCCAACTCCGGTTGGAGCATGCGGGGAGGGGGTAGGAGGGAGGCGATGGGCAGCCAAGCGTGCTACATGGCTGGAGGCGCCCCCCAAGAACCTCCTTCCTGGGAAAAACATCACTTGTGGCCCATAACCCAACTAAACGCAGCTGAGGCTGCGTGGGGGGGGCGGGGGGGAGAGGAAGGACCGGGATGGCTGCCTCCGGGAGTGTGCGGGACACACTCAGTGCCCCGAGCCCATTTCCCACCCTGGCCAAGCAACCACGGGAATCAGGGGCGGAGGGGGAAGTCCCGGGAGGTAGCGACCGGGAAGGAACCGCACTGTTTGCTCTGACCATGCTCCGGTCGGATCTCCCCCTCTTCCAACCAACCCCACCAAAATCCTTTGCCATTGCTGATGAATAAATAATAAATATTAATCTCCCCCTCTCCCCACCCCCCTTTAACGGCACTGACATGGCCGACCAAAACCAGAAACCCCAGTCAGCATCCTCTCCCTGCGCATGCATGTCCCTCCCCAGCTCCCCCGAATGCACCGCCCGCGAGCGGGCAAGTTCGGTAAGCGTAGGAGGGGGAGCATTGGGAAGGGCCGCACATCACATGTAGCAGCACAATTGTCATGTTACCTTATAACCTGTACAGCATGGAGAGGAAATAGTTGGCGGGCAGCAAACAGGCTGCGCTCCCTGCCAGCCGGGCCTTAAATAGGCCTTACGTCAGGGGAAAGGTTTGGGGGCGTGCCTGAGAGGAGGAGGCCAGCCCCCCGGTCAGGATATCTCCCTCCCCCCACCACTGATGGCTGGGGGGGGGACGCTTTATATTATAATGATTATCAGTGCTATCTGGCTTCATTTATGGAGAACGAATACATGCACAACCTGTAATAATTTTATTTTAAGACCGTTTTGTATCATTACAGTTGATAAAATAGGTATGGTATATGTACATTTGATCTATAAGGGGCATGTGTGAGTGTCTGAACTTTACGAATAATTTGATCTATAAGGGGCATGTGTGAGTGTCTGAACTTTACGAATAATGTAGATTTTTTTAAAATTGTTAATATTTAATAAAAGTTTAGTATTACATCTTATTTTTTTTAATGATGAAATTGCAAGTTCGTCTAAACAATTGTATTGCAATTTATACATACTTAACACCTTTTGATTGTAAAAACAATTGCACATACATATTGTGAAAAATAAATTATTTATTCACACATTAAAAATAAAAATGCAAACTGAACTTTTCTGTAAAAAAAACATAATACCGATTTTAACGTTTTGGGCTTAAAAAATACACAAACAGAAGAAAAAATCTACTCTTCTACTTCCCTTAAGACACAGCCTTGCAATTCCTGTCTCAGTCTCAAATTTCTGGCAGGAGTTATGTTCCTTAAAATAGTTAACAGGCTTCAGAAAATCCATGTCCGAATATGAAGTGCCATGGAACACATTGGATATAATTTTCTGTTTTTCAGACTCCAGAGCAATCATTTCCTTATTGAATTCGCTGCCACCTTTTTTTTCTTTTTGGCCGGTGGGTCGCTGCAAGCCATCATTTCAATTACAGCGTCCTCCACATCTATCGAAGCAGACGTTGTGGCGTGTGAACAAGTCCTTTAGAGAAATAAAGATCTCCGCTAGGACCATTCCATTTAAAACTGTATATAATGAAATGTCTTCCCTAATAGGGATGGGGGACTAGTACCTAGTGTTCCCTTGCACAAAAACTGTACATAGATTGTCCCATACAGTAAAGAATGAGGATATGGAAAACCACAGGCATAACTCACTGTTAGCTTCCAAAGTTCCACTGGTGTGGTCCCAATGCAGTGATTCAGCGGCGTGCAATCCACCAAGACAGGGAAACAAGATACAGCTGATGAAGGCAGTACACTGCCCAAGAAGCAGGAGGAGGATCACGGCTGCATAAAAACGATTTATTTCATAAGGGGGATCACACATATCCCCCAACAGCAACAGTAGGTAACACACCTACGCGTTTCGGGCCGTGTGCCCTTTATGAAGGCCCGAAACGCATAGGTGTGTTACCTACTGTTGGGGGATATGTTTGATCCCCTTATGAAATAAATTGTTTTTATGCAGCCGTAAGCCTCCTCCGGCATCTTGGGCAGTGCACTGCCTTCATCACCTGTATCTTGTTAATATGTTTGTAGGAGAATTGTTGCAACTTGGTCTGTGACCTTTCCCTGTATCCTTCATATGTTGCAAATATTATGCTCCAGTTCTACCCACCAATCAGTGCCTGGGCATGTTGGCAACACCTGGCATGGAGTGTTGCAATATTATGTTTTAAGTGTATAAAAAGGAGGGGTGGGGAGACCCCTAGCAGACAGCCTGCATAGTTACAGAGGTGTGGCTGTGACAAGAAAAAACTGCAGTGTCCAGTCCAGTTTTGGTCTCAGGCCTGAAAACCAGTCCTGTAAGCCCTGGGCAAGAAGAGAGAACAGGGGAAAGGTCCCTGCAACTAGGTATGCAAGGTATCCCCTAGTTGGGTATGTGTGATGTTTGTGTGTTTTGTATAGTTTTAGATATACTTTTCCAATAAATAAATGTTATAAACTCTCGTGTTCTGTCTGGCGATATTGATCCCTTGTATTAGTCCTGGTCTCCCGTGACAGACGTGTCCAAGGATGTCAGTGAATACAGAAACGCATCCTGGACCACTTCAGAAGCATCTTCTATGCCCTGCCCTGGGAAAGAGTTATCGGAGTATGCACAGATGGTGCTTAGGCCGTATAATGTTGGGATTCCAATGATGTTGATGGCCGTTCTAGATTTGAGTCGGTCACTGCTGGAGTCATCTGTCTCTTAAGGAAGAGCATGCTTGAATATAAAGGCCAGGTACATGGACGATCCATGCTGCTGGGACCTGCATCCACTGATCGCAATTAACTGATTTTTTTCAGCTCACGCCGGAAAGAATTGCACAGATTCTAAGACTTGGACTTTAAAACGTCACTTAAAAAAAAAATGTTTAAACTGTATTCTTTGTTATAAACGCAATATTATAGTTACATTACATTTTAAATTCGTATTAGACAATATATAATCATTTAATAATATGTAGACTTACTTGGGATGGACAAAATCTCTGCAATCTCCACATTTTATCATGGATATAACAATCATGATAAGCCCAATTGCGCTGGTTCCACAACACATCGCGCAGAGGCAGTGGATATTGACACTCGAGTGGAAAGAGCGCCACCTGGCTATTCACACTCGAGTGGAAATAGTGCCACCTGGCTATTCACACTCGAGTGGAAATAACGCCACATGCCTATTCACAGTCGAGTGGAAAGTATAGAAGAAAAAGAGGACAGCTGATGATCAATACTTAAATAAACAAGTACAATATAAATGACACATAAATATAGATGGTCGCCTGATGGACATTTTTCTGAACACTCGAAATACAGCTGAGCTACATTTTGAGACTGAATAGCTAGTGACCTGGAAACATTTTTTTTGTTTTTTAACTTTTATTATTTTTGGAATTTATACTTTTCGTGTTTCCGTAATTTTTATTTATCTGAAAAGATTAGGAACACATCTAAAATCATTTAACAAATTACATTCAATGACAACAACAAAACAAGTCATCATAACAGCGAGCAAAACGAAAACTTTATTTTTGTTGTTTTTATGTTTTTTTGTATTCAAATCTTTTTCTCCAACTTAACAAAAACGATAGAAAGAATGTAGAAGTAAGCGAAAGTCATAATTCAGCAGAAATAGATACTAAAAATGCGTACTTATTGATAAATGAAGCGCAAAAAAAAATTAGCATGTGGCGAAGCAAGTGCAGGATGTGAATTCAACACCAATGAGCCCCTAATCAAGTTTCGGGATGTTTCTGCACATTGATGTTGAATTAAAAAAAAAAAAAAAATAGCATGCACACAAAACCAAATTTTTTTTCTTCGTTTTTTCTCTTAAACTCAACACATATTAATGAACTAAGCACAAAAAAAATAGCAAGAGGCGAAGCAAAAGTAGGCGCAAAAGAGAATTCCGCATCAATGAGCCCCTACGCAGGTTTTGAGATGTTTCTGCACATTGAGTTTTTCTTTTTACGTTTTTTTAAATCAGCATCAAAGTCAACATGCCCCAAGTCAAGTTTTGGGAAGTTGCTGTATGCTGACAAAAATTCCTACTAAAAAATCTGAACAAAAAAAGGTGTGTGCAAACCATGAGCCTGCTTAGTTCGGTACCGCCAAAATCAATGCAAAATTTCCGACTTTAGATAAACTGCTATGGAGGCCCGCTCTTCCCATGGAGTTTTGGACAGCGTTTTGGAATTATCATAATATAACCGAGAACCTTTGAAAACAACCGAACTGAGAAAATGATTTGTACTGTGATGCACAGTTCCTACGAATTGAAACGTGGCGCCCAAAAATTCTAACTGTTCAGGAAAAACATCTTTCAATGAGCACAAATCACCAGTCGTAAAAGCAGAAAAGGTGACATTTATAAAATTATTTCACGGTGGGAGTTCCCACTTTTCCCGTGGCAGCTTCTAGTTAAATCAATGGTAGTTTCATCACGTTGTAGATTCAGGAAAAAAGAACTGGCATTCTGCTGAGTAAGGTTCAGCCCACTGCTGCACTGCGTTTTCTAAAGTGCCTTGGAACGGGTTGGTGACTTGATGATTGAATGTTATACCCTTTTCAATGTTTTCATATTCCAAAAAGTTGTACACAGAATTTGTGCAAATGCTGTAAACTTTTGTCTGAACTAAATCATGAAAAAATGAAGTAAAATTGTTATCCAAATCGCCCCACACGTCAATCACATTTCTTACAGGGGTTTTTCTTATGTGATTCAACCAGCGCAGTTTGGTTTCACTGAATCGACCTATTCTTGCCAGAGATAAAACTTCCCCCATTATTTGCATGCGATAAAAAGTACATTTCTAAGGCCCACGATGATTAAATATTAAGCACATGAAAGGGTAAAGCAAGTGTCAATACTGCAAGTGTTTTGCATCACTATAGTTTTGCCAGCAGCTGTAAATATCCCCGCTTGAGCAAATAGCGGCAAATCTAGTGTAGGGGAGCAGGGCACAGGATGGTTCAATTTTTTAGCGGGAGGCTCATCACTGCAAAATTTGCATACCCATGGGTAGCTCAAATCATGCCAAATAGGATGGGATGTAGGAGGCACATCTGTGCATTCTGGGTCATACCAATCATCACACATGTGGCAGTTAATCATTTTTAACAAGCCCGTATCAAGTTGTTTGCAAATGCAGAAAAGTGCTACTCTAACTGAACTAAGTTGTGATATCCTCTCAATTTTTCGGCGATGGAAAGATTAAAAAATTAGAGTGCCTAAAGCAGTGAAAGGCATATTCAGATAATTTTTTGCCTAGGTTATACACTTTTTAACTTGAATCAGCCCCTCTACATAAATCCAACCGCACATGCTACAGCCATTAGTGCCTGTTCCCGAGAACAGTTTGATCCAGTTGTGGGCCAGGCAATAAATTCAATGCACGAACCAGGCGATTCAAGGAAGCAGCCCTGGTGTACAAACTTATGAACCTATTCCCAGGATTGCACTATTAGCCACATCCAGCTATTTGCCACAGTACAAACTAATTGTGTTGGCTCCACTGGTCTTCACAGTAACATACGTGTTTTCAAAAGGTATAATCTGCACAACAGGCTCACAGCTACTTGAAAAAAGCATTAGTTGAAAAGCTTGTATGATCGTTGAGAAGCAGTTAACCCCCTTTTATGTTGCTTACGAAAGAAAATTTGGCTTAAATCGGGTTTTTGTTGTGAAGGTGAAACTGGTGATGGAAAGCCTTCTTCATTCCAGCTCAAGAAAATCTGCAGCATAAAAGCCAACTTCCAATGAAAAGCTTTGTTACTGAGTTTGCTTGCTATGTCACAAATACGCTTGCACACTGAAGAAATCCTGGAATACTTTTCCGAAACAGTCAAGGGGGTTTTTGGTTTGTCCTTTTTAGCAGCAGTCACAATGCTGTTTTCCTTCACGGGTTTAGAAAATTAGACAAAATGGTAGTGGAATAATTTTGCCATTTGAAACGATTCGAAACAACAGCCACATCAATAAGCGACAAGTTTAGGTGGTCCCTAGCAGCAAACATGCTTACAAGGAAGATTCAATTGACTGAAAAATTCACACCAACAAACTGAGAAATAATCGCCATTAAATAATGATCAACTGAACCAAACGTAACCCTAGCCCCATTAGCATCCACACACAACGAAAATCGTGACTCTTTTTCTCTAAAAACACGATACTGTTGCAAAATGTGCACAGAGGCAAAGTCGGGAAAAACGTCAACAACCGCATCGGTACTCGCTTCGAGGATAATTGTTTGCACTTGCTTAAATAATCACGATGGTCCACATTGAACTTATGCAAGCTACAAAAAGTAAACGATCCTTTCAGACATTCAAACATGCACAAGTATTTGCGTACCACATCTTTTATGTGCTTGTTCTGAGCTTCAATTCGGTTGGTATCATTCACCTTAAACGTTTTTAGGTTTTTGTGAAGTGTATGCCCACTTTTTCCGACAACTGTACCAATTTTTTGTGAAAAGGATTTTGAAGTCTGCGGGTACCAAGGCATCAGAAAAAAAGTTGCACCAAGCTTCATCAAACAAACTGGAATCATGGATAAACAAGAGAGTTTTCCGGCATTTCAGAATGCACGTTTTCAAGGACTCAATGCTAACGTTTGCCATGCTGAGCGCAGACACCTCCATATTATTAAGATGCAATCCTTTAAGCAACAAATTAAAATTTCTCTCCACGTGCACTTGTCACAAAAGGACGTCGGCATTTAAAAAAGTTTTGGGGGTACAATCTACCGACACAAAATCTTTATCCAGAAGAACAACGGTAGTTTTGCCAACAACTGACTCACTAGACGTTAGAAATTGTTCAAAACAACCTGACATTCTCTCGCGTTTCCATACTAAGAAAACACCATGCAACAACCCTACTAATGCCATTCCTGTCCAGCACAGTAAATAGGTATAAAACATCTCGAGTCATTCAGCCTATACGTGCCATCAAGGTCCACAAGTTCAGGAAACTGACTATATCAATTTCGCATTACACCAGATTGATAGAAAATCACATCAACAAAGTTAGTAGCATCGTCGGTTATGATTTTCAGATAAGCATCTGGGTCCTTTAGATGAGCGTTGTCAAGAAAATCAACCACTTTTTCTAACTCAGACAGTGCCAAATTTTTGCGATTCTTAACAATGCAATTGTAAATGTCGCTCAAAGTCGCCTGTTTGCCGAATATAGTCTGCACCTGTTCAGCAACTAACTTCTGATTAGCACGCAAAGCTGAGGCATTACTCACAAGTGGCAGCTTCGTCGGTCAGCCGCCTTTGCTCCGGATAAAACAAATATACGGACGGAGAAACTTCATGATTGTGCCCCAAGCAAGCTTTTTTGATAGCTTATCGACTACCTTGTCGTAAACAACCACAATTTCACTCTGACATCCTAGCCCAAAATAACTTTGGTTGGGTCGCAATCCCTTTTCTTTCGGCAGCGATTTAATACCATTTTTGCATCGGTAATTCATTTTTGTATAAACGAGACGATCGTTGCTTTTTGTAAATTTCCAGCTTGAATGAATAGAAAACAGCTGATGGGGTCGCTTACACAATGTTTCCAAAGCCTCTTTTAGCCTATCGTAAGATTTGAAACAACGGCCGACAGAAAACTCCAGACAAGACTCCATCAAGTTAACATTTGACATTGCGCAAAGTTAACGCGCAAAGCGCGTGTCCTTCCTTACTGTGTATGCCAGCTAACGCGCAACTACCTACAATAACTACAAATATGTGCGATGAAAAAACCGTTGACAGACAAACAAAAATTCTGAAAAAGCGTGCAAACAAACGAAAAATGCAAAAAAGCGCGCAGCAAGCATCATCAGCAAGAAAACCGACGCGCAACAGTTACAGTAAATCATTCTTGACGGAACCCGGTCAGTGACGTCACATCCTGTGGCCGACACCTCCAACAAAGGACGCATGAGCAGAGAGCTCATACTGGCAGCTGCATGCGCACCAGCTGCTGAAGTGAGCAGCGTCCACTTGAGAAGCTTCAGATCACCGGTATCCACAAGGGCGGACTTTGTACAACGAACTGTGTATGGGGGTCAAATGTGAGTTGCCATTTTAATGTTTGAATGTAACCACTAAATTGTTTTACTCCCTACACTTAGTCTGCCTCTTCTTGTGTATACATTTGCATGGTACCTGGGAGCTGACACACGATTAGGACTGATGACATCATCGTCAAGTCTTCTACCAGCACTCAGAGATTACCCTGGAAGGGTTCACTGCCTACTAACCATTGTCAAAGTGTGAGTGTGCACTCAATAGGTGTTTCATTCATTTATTCCATCATTTTATCACACAGTATTGCACTATCTATTTGTGTTTCATTTTTTGCATATTCCATGGTCCCTGAGCTCCCTGCATTTTCTCTACATGAAAAAAATGTGGACAGACAAACGAAAATTTAAAAAAAATGTGCAAACAAACGAAAAATGCAGAAAAGTGCGCAGCAAGCATCATCAGCAAGATAACCGACGCGCAACAGTTACAGTAAATTATTCTAGAACACACCAACTATGTCGGAAGTATCAATGTGCAGATCAAATAACTATGGATCAGCGCTTCCACACACATGCGCGTCCAACTCAAAACTGACAATCTGTTGCGTTTTGTAAACTCCAATATGCAACAAAATCGGGTATTGTCAACGGCCCTTTTTGACCAGTCTGGGGGGGGGGGAGGGGTCAACAGAATGAATCATGTACATACAATACATTATAGGTACCTATATGTACATATATGTAGTTCGTTTATCAAGGATCCTTTTTCTGCAGTATCCAGATTGGTTAGTAAAGTCTAAAAAGCCAGTTTAACTTAGCAACTGCATAAAAATGGAGTAACGTGGAGGAAATGAGTGTGAATATTCCTGTGGCGCTATTTCCACTCGAGTGTGAATATCCACTGCCTCGCGCAGATATATCTCAGAAATGAATTGCTTGATAGCAGAATTAATCTCATACAATCCAGGAGGAGCATATGTGGGGAATAAAAAGAAGAAAACAGTGCAAATGTAAGTGTAGATGTATTGACAATGGGTTAGATATTGATTGAAGTCTTGGCTCTAATGGTGTTCCTACTTACAAGATGATACAGATAAAAAAGCCTTTTGCAGATTGGGCTGCAGCCCCCGTGGTAGTGATGGTGTGTGGATCTCCCTCCAGGCTCGTCCCCTCAATAGGGCAGAACAGTATGCAAAGGAATGGGAAAAGCACTACATAGAGCGATCATGTGGGTATTGTACTTTATATAAAAAAGGAATATAAAATGTGCACTTACAATGTGCTACTGCACCGACACACTTTATTCGAGCAAATACCCAGTATGTACCTGGCAGATACCTGGAATGCGCCGCTCCTCACCTCTGACAAGCCCCGTTGAATTTGCCTTCCCAGCCTGGGTTCATGCCTGGCTGACGGGCGGCTGATCTGTTAAATGATAATGATTAGGATTTAATAGGCTGCAATGCTTCGCGTGTCTACCAGATGGCATAAATTCATGAATTGTAATGCAGTATATATATATATATATATATATACTGTGCAGTATTGCAGCCAGCGGGAATAAAATGCTTCAATCCCTGCCTGGAAAATACCTCAATGCACTCGGGCAGAATACAGTCACAAACCTCAATACACCCGGGCATACCCGAATTCGTGGGACTAGCCGAGCTCGAATAAAGTGTGTCGCCAGTGTAGATAAAAACAGGCATGTTACACAATCATTATGTGTTGTGGATTTGTCGCCGCTCTCACCGCCTTCCCCTGGATCATCCAATTGTCCTCCGGCTGCAGTATAGAATTGCAGCTTCACTGTCAGCTTTCCGTCCTGGTAGGCGTCTGATGTCACGGCTCTGAGGTGCGGCAAGAACTACGGGTCCTCCACTGGTTCAAGAATCCTCACTCTACGCGTTTCGCCCAGCCACAAATTGTGACTGCTTCCAGCGTCGTCAGGAGTGTAGATTCTTGGATGTGAATGTGTCTTATATACCCTATTTGATTCAATCGTCAAGGACAATACTAGAGCACCTGCGTGCCGTCTAATTGAGCAAAGCTGAACTCATTAATACATACATATTCACAAAGGTATAACAGAATAATAATATATAATACATATTTATCGTTATGAAACATCATCAAATTTAGAGATAAAAACTATAGTGATTCTGTGGTCATAAAAGGAAGTTACTTTAAATGGACAGATTAAGGGCACTATATGGACAATAGAAAGGAACTAGTGGACTTTCCTTAATGGATAATGAGTCTATTCAAATAAAAACAATACTCTGCAATTCGTTAATGAATTGATCTAATCACATTAGACTCAATACATTATATATAAATCCGTATTTAGAGGGTAAAATTGGATGTTTAACTGAATCAATGATTATACAGCCTATCATTGGATAAGGGAGAATAAATACCGATCTTACTATATGTATTTGGATATAAGGTGCATATAGAGGATTAACAGCAATTCATATTAATTATACTTTTCAACAATAAAATTATTTGATTGACAGGGTGAGACTTAGCATATTTCACATAATTCATCTTGTGTTTATATTAATTAATCGACATAAAACATATGAATCTATTATATATATTTATTTTATAGTTTTTTATTTTTTGGTTTTATACTATTATTTATTTAATTAATTATGGGTGATGACGTTTCATTTACATCTACAGGGCAGTGAACAAGTCCTTTCTAGAACATTATACAATATTATTACAACATGATTTAACCAACTCAGCAAAGCTCATGATGTTTATAGTTCAATTAATATATACAGAACAAAAGTTAATATCATCTTATTAAGTTGTTGACACATCTATTAAATACAAAGTTTATACAATATTAGAGAGACATAATAATAAACTCTATTCGCACAGACAAGATGCAATTTATACAATCCAACTAAAGAGGAATATTTAAAGGCATATCAACGATGACGCAGAAGGCTGTAATGGGAAGGATGAAGCAGGAAAAGGAACATCATTAAAAAAAAACATAATTACAACAGAAAGGGTGCCAGATCAATCTCTGCATTCAGACCTTTAGGGCTAAGTGTTCTCAAACGATGGATCCAGAATGCTTCTCTTTTTAGCAATTCTGAACCCCTATCTCCTCCCCTCCAGTGTGGCAGTACATTTTCTATTGCTTTAAAATGCAAGCTTGTGGGTTCACCAGCATGGCATTCCGCAAAGTGTTTTGGTATGGTATGGTTTATCAATTTCCGATTGATACTGCTAAGATGTTCAGTTATCCTTGTTCGCACAGGTCTTATTGTTTTTCCTTCATATTGTAACCTGCAGGAACATTCCAAGAGATAAACTACGTACATGGTCTGTCCTGCAGGTCATGAAAGTTTCGATGTTGAAGACTTCACCTGTAACTGTGGAAGTAAAGTGTGTATGCTCAGGTGACAGGAACCGACAAGCTACACAGTTTTTGCATCCATAGAATCCCTTCATATTTAACCAACTTTTCTCCCTAGATCTTTTTTCTCTGAGGGCACTTGGGGCCAGTTTGTTCTTTAGGTTGTTGGCTTTTTTGAAAATTATGTTGGGTCTATCTGGAATGACTTGGCCTAGAATAGGGTCATTTTTCAATATTGCCCAATGTTTAGTGATAATGTTCCTGATACTGCTTGCCTCTCTATTGTCTCCAGTGAGGAATGTAAATTCAAAATTCCCATTTTTTCTCTTTTTCTCTCTATTCACTTTTTTTTTTTTTCCCAATGTTTTTATTAGGCATTTAGACATTACAACAATCATGGCAAGTATCATAGCCTAACATTTTTGAAACATCTTTTTGGGGGGAAACAGAGTGGCAACCTGAGTTGTCAGAGAAAAGGGGGGAATGCCTTCGGAGAGGGAAGGCAGAGAAGGGGGGGTAAGGGAGGGAGGGAGGGGGGGGAAGAGGAATTGGGGGATAGGGGGTGGGTGTCCCATTTGGCTGTTGAGGATTCTCTAACTGGGGCAGTTTTTAGTCCCTTATGGGGAATGGATGGGCCTCCGTCCCGCCGGAGTTGGCTGACGCTCTCTAGTGAGGAGGATCCAAGGTTCCCAGATATCCTCAAAGGCGGGGATTTTTTGTCTAACGGTGGCGGTAAGCCTTTCCATAATCATCACATCACCGATTCTTTATTTGATTGTATTCAGTGCTGGCGTAGTTGTTTTCTTCCAGGAGGCCGCAATACAGCATCTTGCCGCGGTGAGAATGAAGGATATTAATTTCCTGGTAGGCCGGGCAATGTCTGGCATTGGTGCGGCCAACAGGTAGGTCAGTGGTTCAATAGGTATTTCTAGGTTGGTGACCTCTTATCAAAATTTGGACCTTGGCCCAGTATTTCACAATTTCTGGACAGGACCACCAGATGTGGACCATGTCCCCTCTATTACCACAGCCTCTCCAGCATAGGTCTGATGCCAGAGGGTAGATCTGGTTTAATCGTGCTGGGGTAAGATACCAGCCAAACATGATCTTATAAATGTTTTCCTTGATTGTAGTACATAGGGAAGTTTCAGAGGTTGCCTGCAAGATTTCTTCCCAAGTCTCTCTTTCTATATTCATACTCAGGTCTGCTGACCATCTGAGCATGTAGTCATGCTGTGTGGGGGTCGTTGAGTGCTCTAGTGCATTATATATTTCCGAGATTAGACCCTTCTGGTGAGTCTTAACCTTGCAAAGGTGTTCAAACTTAGTGAGAGTGGGGTATTCTGGGAGAGGACATGTAGTCCGTACAAAGTTTTTGATTTGGAGGTATTTGAATGTGTCCAATTCTCTAATTTTATATTTGGTCTTCAGTTCTTGATAGCTCAGGAGCTTCCCTAGGCTCAGTAGATCAGCAATCGCCTCTATACCCCGTGTGTTAAAATGGATGAACAGTTTAGATCCACATCCCGGAGGGAATTTCAGATTGTTAAAGATAGGGGTCAGTTGAGAGCTTGTTGAGGAGAGGTCATATTTATATTTGCATCTTATCCAGACGTCCCACGTGTGTCGTGAGGCCTGTAGTTTAAGATTGTGTAGGTGCCCATCTCCTCTGTCCAGGTTCCAGAGGCAGGCTTGCAAAGAAGGCATCTTGGCATATTGAGTCTCAATTTTTACCCAGCAATAACGGGTCGAGTCTGAGTTCCACATTACTACCTGCTTGAGCTGTGCGGCTAAGTAGTATTTATATACATCTGGTACTCCCAACCCCCCTCTGGATCTCTTAGCCACCAGGACCGATCTGGCGACTCTGGGCCTCTTGCCCTGCCAAATGAAGTGGAGCAATCTGTTCTGTATGTATTTTAGATCAGTGCCCGGAACGTGGATCGGGAGTGTTTGAAAAAAATATAACATTCTTGGGAGTATATTCATCTTAGCAGAGATCATCCTCCCGAACCATGAGATCTGGTAACCTTCCCACTGATCTAGATCCTTTTTGATCTTATCCCATAATTTCGGGTAGTTATCCCGGTATAAGTCCCGGTAGTGCCTTGACACATTAATTCCCAGATATTTACTGTATGAAGGGCACCATCTATAGCTAAAATTTAGTTTAAGGAGTTTGACTACGGGATCTGGGAGGCTAAAATTTAGGCCCTCTGATTTGTCGCTGTTTATTTTATATCCTGATACCTTTCCAAACTCCGTCAGTTCCATCTGAAGGTTGGGGAGGGAAGTTAGGGGCTTAGTCAGAGTTAGAATTATATCATCAGCGAATAGGGAATTTTTTTATTGTTCTTTATCGATGGGAATACCCTGGATGTTCGGGTTTTGTCTTATTTTAGTCGCCAGTTGTTCGATCGTGAGGGCGAAAAGGAGAGGGGAGAGGGGGCATCCTTGCCGGGTTCCATTTCTGATTTGGAATCGTTCAAGGCCTCCACCTGATAGTCTTACTGATGCTGACGGGTTTTGATATAGCGCTTGGACACCCTTCAGGAACGAGTCTCTGAACCCAAATTTTATCAGTGTTTGATCTAAAAATAGACAGTCAATTCTGTCAAATGCCTTCTCTGCGTCTAGGCTTAGTAACATCGCCTTTGAGCCTGAAAGGTGGGCATGGTCAAATAAATTAATGATTTTACGGGTATTGTCTGAGGCCTGGTGGCCCAGGACAAACCCGACCTGATCCATGTGTATTAGTCTCAGGAGGATAGGATTAAGTCTGTTCGTCAACATTTTACTATATAGTTTTAGAACATTGTTCAACAGTGAGATTGGTCTATAACTTCCGCATTGGGTGGGGTCCTTCCCTTCTTTGAGTATTATGGCCAGATTGGCGGATGACATTGAAGATGGGATAAGACTCCCTTCTAAGAATGAGTTGAACAAGCTCAATAGGTGAGTGGACAAGATGGGGAGAAATTTCTTATAGTAGGCATTTGTGAAACCATCAGGGCCCGGCGTTTTGGAGATTTTTGATGCCTTGACGGCCGTTTCTAGTTCTTCTGCCGTTATTGTGGCGTTCAAGATAATATTTTCCTCCTCTGTTGGCGAGGGGAGATCGCAATCGGCTAGGTAGTCAGTGGTTGCTGACAGTTCCTTTAAGCCTGGGTTAACAGAGTGGGCCCTTAGGTTATATAATTTGGTATAAAATTTGGTAAATTCCTCTGCTATTTTTTTTCGTTGTATAGAAGCTCACCAGCGCCGTTCCGGATCGCCGTTATTTGTGATCTTTTTTGTATTCCTCGTAACTTGCTAGCGAGAAGTCTATCGGCCTTGTTCCCTTTATCATAATACCTCTGACCCGTCCATTTGAGAGCTTTTTCTACGTTTTCCAATTGGATTATTCTTAAATCGCTTCTAGCAGTTGTCAGCTGTTTATAGATTCTCCGGGAGGGGTTGTTTTTGTGCTGCTGCTCTAAGCTGATTATTTTGTCAGTAAGCTCTTTGGTTAATTTGAGTTTAGTTTTTTTCCGGTGGGAGGCAATCGAGATGAGGTTTCCTCGGATTGTCGCCTTATGGGCTTCCCACAGGCTTGCTGGAGACGAGACGGAGCCTGCGTTTATTCTAAAGTATTCCCTAAGGGATTTTTTGAGCTCAAACACTGTCCCGGAGTGATTCAGTAAGGAGTCTTTAAGTTTCCAGCAATACGAGATCGATTTCACAAATGGAATGGATAGGGTCATGGTGATGGGAGCGTGATCTGACCACGTGATTGGGCCGATATCTGAGTTTGTGGTGGCTTCTAGAATGTTCTTGGTAGCAAGAAAGTAGTCAATACGGGAATAAGTCTGGTGAGGTGCCGAGTAAAAGGTGTAATCCCTTTGCCCCTTATGTTGTTTTCTCCAAATGTCTAAAAGAGAAAAGTCTCCCATAATGTCTTTGAATTTTTTCCCCAGTCTTTGTGACTGAGTGGAGTGTTGTCGTCCTGGGTGGCTCGATTTGTCTTCTTTTGGGTTGAGAGTCATATTTAGGTCACCTGCGATAAGTAGCGAGGATAGGTACTGTGGGTCAATTTCTTCCAGAACTGTTTTTAAGAATTCTGTCTGGTTCTCGTTTGGGGCATATAGGTTAATAAGTGCGATTGCCGTGCCTGAAAGTGAGCCGTAGACTACAATAAATCTTCCCTCTGGATCTGCCTGAATTTTTGTTAGATTAAATGGGGTGCCCTGACGGATCAGAATGGCAACCCCTCTGCGTTTGCTACTGAATGATGAAAAATAGCTCAACGGATACGCATGTTGAAATGTTTTAGGCGGCTCCTGAGACGTGAAGTGTGTCTCCTGGAGGAAAACAACATCACCACCCGACTTCTTTATTTCCTGAAGGGCCAGACACCTCTTCCTATTGTTATGTAGGCCCTTAACATTTAGGGAAACAATTTTTAATGCTTTTTGGTGAGACATATTGTCTAGAGCTGTTGTTGGCCAGTAAGTGGTTTCCCCTCTTGTTGGGGGGGGAGGCTTGAGAAGGAGTCTCGGTAGTGGAGGTTTCCTGCCTTGCAGGGGGTTCGGTGTGTGTTTTCGTTGGGCTAGTGCTAGAGATAAACAGCCAAAATGGACAGGAGGGGGAGGGTTGGGTGGGGGACCGCTGGGACAGTGACAGCGGGTAGAAGAAGAAGGAAGGAAAGTCGACCCTAATGGGGTCTAAAAGGTTGTAAACCGGTCTAGTCTAAAGACCGGCTGGTGTGGTTTAAGACCCTTGGGGGCGGGTCCGGTAACGGTCTCCAGTAGAGGCGGGCTGGGTGGAGACCCTTAGATGTCTAAAGTTTCGCCCGAGCCTACTTTCTCTAGGGTGTCTTGGTTGATGAGGCTTCTAGGGAGCCTATCGCCGTCAGGGCAGATAGGATCTGTGAGGCCTAAGCCCTGTTTCCCTTCGTGTGGGGGAGTTTGAGGGGAAGGAACTTCCTTGGTTTTTCCATTCAGTGAAGTGTGGGTGTGGTTGGGAGGAAGGGAGGAAGGGGGGGAGTGGGCAAGTGCTGATGGGAGTGGGAGGGTGAGTGGCAGGTATGAGGGTGAGTGCAAAGGGAAAGAGGGGGGCAGGACAGAAAAAAAAGGGGGGGGGACAGAGGTGGGAGGGGGAGGGGTCAGTTCACATTTCTCCCTTAGTATTCATTTTGAACAGCAGAAAGCATATAAAGTATACAGTACATATTCCTTTACAACCAGGTTTGGCATTAACAACATTTAGGAAAAGCTATAAACTCTTGGTACCTGCTAGAATAATGTTGTTAGGAGTTATAGCAGGAAAGTTAAGATCCTTGGGGGAGGGGGACGGGGGGTAATGTGGGGAAAAAATAATTGGTGGGGGTCATCGTGTGATGGTTGGTAAAGTGCAACCCACATGTAGCATACATTGACCGATATTGATGCAGAACCATTTTCCTTACGGTGGGTGGGGGGGGGGGGGACAAACAGAAAAAAGAAGAGGGGGGGAGATACTGTAGAAACAGGGGGGGTGATGGGGAGGGGAGGGAGGGGATGGGATCTGGGACAGGTATGGACGAGTTTAGGTATAAACATCAAACCATATACAAGATAAACAAGATACATTCAGTTGATTAGGTGTTTGAGATTTACAACGTTTAGAAGGTTCCGCTGCCTCCTGCAGTTAGTCTGGTTAATGCATCTCTCTACCGTGTGCTGTTGGAGACAGTTTTAGCAGGGAAAAGGGGCAGATTGTTGGCGGGGAGGGGAGTGGGGGAGGATTGGTGGTAGGGGTGGGGGGGGGGGGGAAGGGGGGTGGGAGGGGGGTATTGGGGTGAGGGGGGGGAAATGCAGCATGGGATTGGTAACGACGCGGCAAAATTGAACCTTTGAGCTTATTTACATGGGAACCGTATGGGTTGTTCCTTTATGTGTTAGCAGGAAAGTCAACTTGTCTCAGTCTTTGAGTAGCCGAGAGTTAGAACAGAGGCTCTATTCAGAGCAACAACAACTTTTCGTGGGATATTGAGTCAAGGGGGGAAACATCTATAAACTTAGGATAGCCCTACCAGGTCCCAGGGGGTTGGGAATCCGGGTGGAACATTAATCGAGGGAGACACATTCCTACGTGAAAGCGTGGTCTGATTGCTTGACCCGATGAGAGGGGCTTTGGTAGGGGTAATGGGAGGGGGTTCCACCAGTTAGTGAGGGGGGAGGGGGAGCGATGGGGGGGGAGGGGGCGACAGGAGGGGAGAGGGTGGATGGTGGGGGGGGAGGGGAGAGGGTGGATGGGAGGGGGAGGGGGTGGGGGGGGCTGGTTATGGGAGTGGGGGGAGGGAATAAAGGAGGGGGGAGGGGGGAAGAGGGGGGTTGGGGGTAGGAGTGGGGGGGGGGGGTCCTGGGTGGGGGAGGGGAGGGTTCGATATCTATTCTTGATTAACCTTCTATTGGGGGGTAAAGCTACATTGGGATAATGGGGGGAACAATGCTGAACTTGGACCAATAGGGAAAGTCTAATAGGGAAATGTGTGCAGGTGCAACAGTTTTACAGACCCTGTCCTTAGGCGCTTGTCCGCTGGATGTGTGAGGGTGGGTCTGGTAAGTCCTGCACTGCTGGCACTCTCGCGGAGGGGGAGAGGGAACCAGGATTCCGGTGAGAAAGATAAACAAACTAGCAAGTCCCCCTCGGCCGAGGGGGGGGGGGGCGCCTGGCAAACTGGAACCGGGATTGATGAGGATCCCTTCGGGTGATGACCACTCGGGAATCCTGGTGGTCTGAAAGGGTTGCAGCCTCCGAGCTCAGATGATGCTGCCGTCGGTAGCGGATTTGTACCGCGCACGATGATGACGTCAGTTGTGGCTCGCCTGGGGGTCAACGGGGTGCTCCCCGGTGAAGTAAGGCCTCTCCAGGCACCAATTTGTTGAATTCCGGTGTTGGCTGTACGGTGTCCGTCGTCCGGGTGTCTGTGGCGTGGCGGCTGGGGCCGGAAATAGACCGCGGCTGAAGAAGGTTGCAGTTCGTCTGTGGATCGGAGGGGTTCCACGTGGGGAGGTAAAGTCGCTCCAGACGCCATTTTGAGGGATTTCGGAGCGGGTGGTGATATTCTCCCGGGCGGGAACCGTGGCTAACTGTGGAATTCCGGTGTTGGCTGTACGGTGTCCGTCGTCCGGGTGTCTGTGGCAAGGCGGCTGGGGCCGGAAATAAACCGCGGCTGAAGAAGGTTGCAGTTTGTCTGTAGGTCGGAGGGGTTCCACGTGGGGAGGTAAGGTCGCTCCAGGTGCCATTTTGAGGGATTTTCGGAGCGGGTGGTGATATTCTCTCGGGCGGGAATCGTGGCTAACTGTGGACAGCCCCTCACTTATCTCGGGATTGTCTTTGTTCCGCAATCCGCTCCGAGGCTCTTACAGGTTGGTCGTCTTTGTCTCGGGTTCGGTTACCAGCTGGGTGGGCGGATTGGAAGGGTTCCGCGGGAAGGCCCAGGGCTTTTGCCAGATGTTCCATATCCTCGGGGTGCCGTATAGTAAGGAATTTACCCTTGTGGGAGATAATCAATTTAAAGGGAAATCCCCACTTATACTTTATTCCCTTCTCGCGGAGGAGTAGTGTAAGGGGGCGCAACGCCTTGCGTCGATCCACAGTTAACTTAGAGAGGTCATTATAGACCTGAAGAAGTTCGCTTCGGAACGTGATCGTGTCTCTCTCTCTGCTAGCTCCGATTAGTTTGTCTTTAGTGGAGTAGCTATGGAGTCGCACGATCACGTCCCGCCGGCGGTTGGGGTCATCAGAGCGTGGGCCCAGAGCTCTGTGCGCTCTGTCAATTTCCATGTCCCGAGGATCGAGGTCTGGGCATATGGAGAGAAAGAAATCCACAAGGTAGGCTCGTAAGTGTGTGGGCAGTACCGCCTCAGGGATGCCGCGGATCCTCAGGTTCTGGCGGCGATCCCTGTTTTCCTGGTCTTCCAATCCGTCGCGCAGTGTATGTATTTCTTGGCCTAGACGTATAATTTCATCATCGGCCTCCGATTGGTGTTGCAGGGCCTCATCAAGTCTGGCCTCCAGCATGGTGGTGCGTTCTTGTAGGCCTTGGATATCGTGTCTAATTTCCGCCACCGCTTCCTTTATGTTGGATTGTAGCGATCGTTGGAGCTTGGCGTGGAGTTCCTCCAAATACTACTTCGTGATCCTTCCGTCCGGGGAAGGGCGGGTCTCAGCGGGACTTGTCGGGTCTGAGAGGCCTTGTTTGCCTCATGGGCCTGAAGTCTGGGCGCCATCTTGCCATCTTCCCCCCGCCTCAGCGGGCTGCTTTGCGGGGGTGAAGAACCTGCCAACCTCTTGGATCGGGGGATTTTTCCCTTTATTTGCCATCCCACTGGACTTAGGGAGTCGTCAGGGGATTTTTTTGGGTTTTTGGTCGGGCGAAATAGGTCTAAAATCAGAGTTTATTTGGATGGGTCTCCGGAGCTCTTCCTTTACCCGTCTGTCCTGGATGACGTAATCGGCACCCTCTCTATTCACTTTTAACAATTCTCCTCTGTCGATATTTTCTACCTTTTCCCTTGCTTTTGTAATCAATTCTTTGTTATAGTTTTTTTCAAAAAATGTATTCTGTATTTTGTCTGATTGTATGTTGCATTGTTCCCTGTCTGTGCAATTTCTTTTTATTCTGTACGGATGAGTTGACTAGCTGGCACATTATCCATCCATCTTGGTAGATGGCAACTGTCTCTTCTAATAAAGTTATTTTTGTCGGTGTCTTTAAAATGAGTTTTTGTTTTTAACAAATTGTTCTCTACGTAGATATTTAGATCCAGATAATTAACTGATGAATAGCTCCATTCGTTAGTAAAAGTAAGATTATACGTATTGGTATTCGTGTTCTCCAAAAAAGCAATTAAATTCTCTCCACCCCTACTCCAAATAATAAGCATGTCATCAATGTAACGACGATAGAGGACAGGGCCCGCGCCCAGCTCACAATTCTGCCAAATGTTATCTTTTTCCCAATCTGCTACAAACAGATTGGCATAGCTAGGCGCGAACCTCGTCCCCATCGCCGTCCCGCACTGTTGCAAATAAAAAGTGTTACCAAACCAAAAATAATTGTGGTGAAGTATAAAATTAATACTATTGATAATAAAATCAATTTGTGACAACGGCAAAGTCTCATCTTCCTGTAAAAATCTTTTTATTGCTGCACATCCCTGTGTATGCTGGATTACGGTGTACAGTATAATGATGCAACATCACATGTTGCTAAGATGTAATGGTCCTCCCATATCACGTCTTTTAACAGATTCAATAAATCAACTATCCCTCAGATATGATTTTTGTTGCACCACGTATTTCTGCAGGAATGTATCGATATACATGGATAGATTGGTTGTTAGTGAGTCAATCCCCGAGACTATTGGTCTGCCTGGGGGATTGACTACACTTTTGTGCACTTTAGGAAGGAAGTAAAAGACTGGCATCTTGGCTTTATCTTGATACAGGAACTTGTACTCTTTTTCATCCAATATGCCAGTCTCTCTTCCCTCATCCAAAAGTTTTTTCAGATCTTCTGTATATTCTTTAATGGGATTGGAAGCTAACACTTTGTATGTATTACCATCCCCAAGTAATCTTAATGCCTCTCTTTCATAATCCGGTTTGTCCATGAGGACTATACCCCCTCCCTTATCCGCTTGTTTTATTATTAAGTGTTCATTGTCCATTAGTTCTTTTAGGCCCACTTTCTCAATTTTTGTGAGATTTTCTACTTTTCTTTTCTGATTTGAGTTATTTTCATTCGTAGCCAAATCATCGAAGTCTTTTGTAATCATTTGGAAAAAGACCTCCAAATGATTACTAGAGGCAAAGTGGGGGAAGAAAGTTGATTTGGGTCTTAACCCTGTATGGACATATTGTCTCTCGTGCTCTACACTTGGGCGCACGTCTTTGCTTAAATTTGAGTTCAGATTTCTTCCTAAAAAGTACCGTTTTACAGTTAATTTTCTCAGATAACGATTAGCATCGATAAATAAATCAAAATTGCTATGTCCCTTCATGGGTGCAAATGATAGCCCTTTAGATAAGATACTTTTCTGTGAGTCAGTTAATACAGTATTACTTAGGTTGAAAACATTAGCTGTCTTTATTTTGCACTCCTTTTTGTTTCTCTCCCTTTTTCTTCTACCCCTCTTTCCTCTGACTGTCTTCCTCGTTTGGTGCTGCCATCTTGATATTTCTCTGGTTTTTGATTTGATACACTCTTCCTGTCCCATAAATTGGAAGATCCTGTTCCTGTCACCTGAGCATACACACTTTACTTGCACATTTACAGGTGAAGTCTTCAACATCGAAACTTTCATGACCTGCAGGACAGACCATGTAGTTTATCTCTTGGAATGTTCCTGCAGGTTACAATATGAAGAAAAAACAATAAGACCTGTGCGAACAAGGATAACTGAACATCTTAGCAGTATCAATCGGAAATTGATAAACCATACCATACCGAAACACTTTGCGGAATGCCATGCTGGTGAACCCACAAGCTTGCATTTTAAAGCAATAGAAAATGTACTGCCACACTGGAGGGGAGGAGATAGGGGTTCAGAATTGCTAAAAGAGAAGCATTCTGGATCCATCGTTTGAGAACACTTAGCCCTAAAGGTCTGAATGCAGAGATTGATCTGGCACCCTTTCTGTTGTAATTATGTTTTTTTTTAATGATGTTCCTTTTTCTGCTTCATCCTTCCCATTACAGCCTTCTGCGTCATCGTTGATATGCCTTTAAATATTCCTCTTTAGTTGGATTGTATAAATTGCATCTTGTCTGTGCGAATAGAGTTTATTATTATGTCTCTCTAATATTGTATAAACTTTGTATTTAATAGATGTGTCAACAACTTAATAAGATGATATTAACTTTTGTTCTGTATATATTAATTGAACTATAAACATCATGAGCTTTGCTGAGTTGGTTAAATCATGTTGTAATAATATTGTATAATGTTCTAGAAAGGACTTGTTCACTGCCCTGTAGATGTAAATGAAACGTCATCACCCATAATTAATTAAATAAATAATAGTATAAAACCAAAAAATAAAAAACTATAAAATAAATATATATAATAGATTCATATGTTTTATGTCGATTAATTAATATAAACACAAGATGAATTATGTGAAATATGCTAAGTCTCACCCTGTCAATCAAATAATTTTATTGTTGAAAAGTATAATTAATATGAATTGCTGTTAATCCTCTATATGCACCTTATATCCAAATACATATAGTAAGATCTGTATTTATTCTCCCTTATCCAATGATAGGCTGTATAATCATTGATTCAGTTAAACATCCAATTTTACCCTCTAAATACGGATTTATATATAATGTATTGAGTCTAATGTGATTAGATCAATTCATTAACGAATTGCAGAGTATTGTTTTTATTTGAATAGACTCATTATCCATTAAGGAAAGTCCACTAGTTCCTTTCTATTGTCCATATATTGCCCTTAATCTGTCCATTTAAAGTAACTTCCTTTTATGACCACAGAATCACTATAGTTTTTATCTCTAAATTTGATGATGTTTCATAACGATAAATATGTATTATATATAATATATTATTATTCTGTTATACCTTTGTGAATATGTATGTATTAATGAGTTCAGCTTTGCTCAATTAGACAGCACGCAGGTGCTCTAGTATTGTCCTTGACGATTGAATCAAATAGGGTATATAAGACACATTCACATCCAAGAATCTACATTCCTGACGAAGCTGGAAGCAGTCACAATTTGTGGGTTGGGCGAAACGCGTAGAGTGAGGATTCTTGAACCAGTGGAGGACCCGTAGTTCTTGCCGCACCTCAGAGCCGTGACGTCAGATGCCTACCAGGACGGAAAGCTGACAGTGAAGCTGCGATTCTATACTGTAGCCGGAGGACAATTGGATGATCCAGGGGAAGGCGGTGAGAGCGGCGACAAATCCACAACACATAATGATTGTGTAACATGCCTGTTTTTATCTAGCACATTGTAAGTGCACATTTTATATTCCTTTTTTATATAAAGTACAATACCCACATGATCGCGCTATGTAGTGCTTTTCCCATTTTTTTGCATACTGTTCCGCCCTATTGAGGGGACGAGCCTGGAGGGAGATCCACACACCATCACTACCACGGGGGCTGCAGCCCAATCTGCAAAAGGCTTTTTTATCTGTATCATCTTGTAAGTAGGAACACCATTAGAGCCAAGACTTCAATCAATATCTAACCCATTGTCAATACATCTACACTTACATTTGCACTGTTTTCTTCTTTTTATTCCCCACATATGCTCCTCCTGGATTGTATGAGATCAAATCAGACTTTTTGGAACCCGTGAAACAGGTCCCACCAGAGGGTTTGAGCAGGGTTATAATTTATTTGAATTTTAATTTGGCACATATGGGTAATTGCACTAATTAGTTGCACTTATTATTGTTCACATTATTTGAGTTGTTCGCGCCTTAATTCACTTTAATCACAATACATTGATAGCAGAATTATCCATTGCAAGCATGATTTTTTTTACAGTAAATACGGAAAAAAAATTCAATAAAAAATAGGATTTTTTAAATTTATAAAAAATATATATACATGTTGCCCTGCTTCCTATCGCTAGCAAGCCGCTACTCTGTGCTGGGTTATCTGTAGGCTCGCAGGGCCTAAGTCTCTGCCACGGAGAGGCTGGGGTGCGCGCAATATCTATAACGGGTGCAGCGCCTCCACCTGCGACAGCTCCCGCCAACGGGGGAGTGGGTCTTCGCAGGACGTATATGCAAGAATTACACTCACACAGGCAAGTACTATAACCAACCTCCTTTGCAGACAAAGCTCACATTTAGGTACATACCATAACATCCCTGTAGATACACTTTATAACACGCCACGGCGGACGCCAACACTATCTTTCGCCACGGCAGACGCCAACACAATCAGGCACCACGGCGGACGCCAACCCTCCCCTCAAACCCTCCACCGGGTGATCCCACCCCGTGTCCGATCCTTAACGGATTAATCCTCCCGCTCACTATAGGCATCTATATGTGTGTATGGGTGACTGCGCAGCGACTGTGTCTCGAATGAATAATTGGTACCGTTGGTGCACTTGTTGAAATACCTGCTGAGCACTCCAGTGCCCGGGACTGCCACGGTCTTCACAAAGCGTCTCTGTACGTCGACACCGTTCTCTCCCTCTCTCTCTCGAGGGTCCGGGGCGCTCCCACCCGGACTCCGGCAACAACAAGCGGGGTCTGAGCCTAGACCTCCCACTCAATAGTATAGTCCCGATCAAGGTCTAAAGATACTACGGGAACAGGAACCTCACTAGGGCGATCCCTAGCTCAGCTTGTCTCTACCGTGACTCAGGGCTAACTGGGCCTGGGGCACATGGCCTGCGCCGGGGTGGATCAACCTCCCCTACACAGACACTCCGTCTCCTCTCCAACCAGCTCTCCTCCACTTGTGTGCAACCACCTCCCTATATCTACTCCATCTCCGCAGCCCATTGGCTCAAGTCTCTCACCTGACCCTCCCCGCGCGTCTGCTGGGACAAAGGTCTGCTACCTCTCACCAATTAGCACTCTCCTTCGCGGGCTTTGCAACTCCCTCTGTGCAGGCACAACCTCATGCTCTTTCAGGGTGAATAAGGGGTCACGTCTACACTATTAACAAGAATACAATGTATAAATATATTTATATCTATATATAGATATAAATATATTTATACATTGTATTCTTGTTAATAGTGTAGACGTGACCCCTTATTCACCCTATATATATATACTGAGTTAAGTTATGGTGAGTAAAAAAAGTGACAAAAACCCTCCACAGCAAAGCAAATATGCAAATGTAAATACAACTGTATGCTCATCTGCATGTCTTAGGCAGGTCTGCAACCCCGCCTTTCACCATTATGGTGAAAGGCGGGGTTGCAGACCTGCCTAAGACATGTAGATGAGCATACAGTTGTATTTACATTTGCATATTTGCTTTGCTGTGGAGGGTTTTTGTCACTTTTTTTAGTCACCATAACTTAACTCAGTATGGTAAACCCCATCCTTTAGCTTCTTTGCATAGCCAGTTACCAACCCCACACTGATGAGACCCATTAAGGTTGAAACAGCTGTCTGTGGGTGGGTTTTCTGACTATGCATCTTAACCCTGGCTGTGCTCAAAGCTGTGACCATGCAGCAAGCTTAAGCCTACAGTATATGGAACCATGTTAAAAATGGTTTTTGAAGCAAAAAGTGGCACTGTGTGCTCATTTGCATGTCACTTCCCAGAATCCCTTGCTGCAGTGGAAGTGCTGTGTGCTGGGTGATAATGGTGAAAGGCGGGGTTGCAGACCTGCCTAAGACATGCAGATGAGCATACAGTTGTATTTACATTTGTGTATATATATATATATATATATATATATATATATATGACAAACACACAAAAAGAATGTCGACACACTACATATATATGTGGAAAAACCAGACCCAATAAGTAATATTGATTATCTTGGAATTAAAAAATAAACC
The DNA here is from genome assembly GCF_040206685.1 of Ascaphus truei. Lineage (NCBI taxonomy): Eukaryota > Metazoa > Chordata > Amphibia > Anura > Ascaphidae > Ascaphus > Ascaphus truei. The sequence goes on from NC_134485.1 coordinate 178,224,769, forward strand.
AAGTAAGCCTAGAGTAAATGGGATTTAAAAACATATGCACACTAAGGGCAGCAAAAAATACAAAAAGACTGTGACTGACTAAAATTTACAAAAATCAATAATGCTGAAAAATAAATCAAAAGCAAAAAATGTGTCTGCACAATGAGCCTGATAACTACAGTATATAAAGCGACACAAAGAAAGCTGAATATTTAAAAAAAAAAAAAAACCTGGTAAAGACCAAGGGGGAAGCACATGGGAGACAAAATGAAACAAAGACTCAAACCCTGAACAGCAATACAAAATATCAAAATAAAAAAAAGATGCATACAATGCCTGTGGTGGCTGCACAAAAGCAAGTAAGACACATGGCTGTAGAATCACAAAAACCCAGTGCTGGTTGCACATATTATCTCCTATGGAACCCTTACTCTAGGTTGTTTCATGACTCCAGATAGCAGAGAAAATGATACTCAGCCATATAGTGATGATGGAGTCAGTCCCACGGAGTTAAACTCCAGGATGTGTGAAAATAAGTCATACAGTCCACAGGATAAACTACAACTAACTAAAAAAAACACTCTCTATCAGCGCTTGATCCAATAAATAATATGTGGAATAATGTGAATACACTAAGACAAATTAATGATAAGTGCAAATACAATTGCAGCCAAGGGGACAACAAACAATAGACAGTTCCAAATCTAGTTAACAAAATACATACTATATACAAAAGCAGTGTCCCCGGCGCTAGAAGGTTGATGACCACAATACCATATCCCAAGGACAGTCCTGGATGGAATAATAGTCCTGGTAGATGAATAATTGCACCAACGGGAGTTCTGATTGGAATAAATAGTCCTCAAAAACTCGATTCTAGGTGGTTTCTGTAATTACAAATGAACAAAGACACACCATTGCGCAGTATTGAAGACCACAAAGCCCTAACCAAGAAAAGGGAAAATCCCCACTTGCAAGATATATTCTTGTTGATTCAGGGGAGAGAATCTGTTTCAGACTCCTTCTCCACCTCGATATCCACGGACCCCACGTGGTTCACAAGATGAATCTCTTAACACTGGAAGGCGCCCTCACGGGAGCAGCATACTGTACACCGCAACAGCCAATATTGCAAAGAAATAAAAACAGCCTAGTGTACTACGCATGTACACTTTAATAACAAAAAAAAAAAGCTGGGACAAAGGTCTTCTACCTCTCACCAATTAGCACTCTCCTTCGCGGGCATTCAGAGCTGTGGCATCCTTGGATACTGCAATCCCAGCTGATCACATAGCAACTCAGCTGCACATGGGCATATGCTGCAGATTGAAGCGTCTGAGTGCAGGAGTCTTAGTGAAGTCATCCAAACATTGAAAACAGATAGAGGCAGGATTCATTAAATTCTGATCTGTATCATGAAATTCAAAGATAAAAGCACAAAGATGTTAGACTACACATAGATGGTTCTGCCTAACAAAATATAAGGCATGTATAAAAGGGTAGCAGATACAAACAGAAGAAAATATTGAGCATCTAAAAAATAGCCAATTGTTAAGAGAATAAATAGTAAAACAGAAAGAAGGGAAGTATAGTATAAAGGCAGGGGCAGAGAGAATACAGTGGGATGTACTTGTAATAGCAACAAATGTGTAAGTTGCTATGTCTCACAGTTACACTAAGCTATATGGTACAAAACACTAAGTAAAGTTATAAAAACATAGCAAAGCCCAGAGAGTCATTCATTCCCCTGGGTTGCATAGTATTTAGTAGAACAATCCAACGACATTCTTTTTTAAGAAGGGCTTTTTCCAAGTCCCCACCTCTAATACCCAGTGACACCCTATCAAGAGCAAAAGCTGAAATAAATGTACTATCAGCAGCATGGCACTGTAAAAAATGCCTTGCTACTGAAGTAATTTTTTTAAAGGCATCCAAATCCCGCTGGGCTGATCTAATATTCCTAGAATGTTCTAAAATTCTGAACCGAAGTTCGCGGGTCGTCATACCCAGTGCTTGACAAATCACCCAAAGAACAACATTCGTTTTTGACATAAATGTATTTATTGTGTATGTCGGATCTAGAAATAAAAGCCAGATGTAAATGACTAGTTTCTTGAACCCCTTAACCAGTGTCTGGACGTCGCCGCTTCACAATATCTAAAGCAGCTATCCCGCCTGGGATATTACCTGATCCGCAGTCCCTCAATGTCCAGGTACCCTCATTCCCTCAATGTTATACATTGGAGAGGTGGTGTTTCTTACCTGTCTTCTGGGTATGGGGAGATTCCGATGTCTTCCGTGTGAAGCTTGAGTCAGATCTGGAAGAAAGCAGTATAGGTTATTTCGGTGTAGTATAGGGCAGTTAAGATATATAGGGTAAATAAGAGATCCAGAAACAGAGTGTGAGACAGACATAGAGTGTGGGTGAGAGACAGAGTGAGACACAGAGAGAGGGAGAGAGAGAGTCAAAGAGAGAGAGAGTGCAAGAGTCAGAGAGAGAGGAGAGAGAGACAGTCAGAGAGAGAGAGAAAGTCAGAGAGAGATTCAAAGAGAGAGTCAGAGTCAGAGTGAGAGAGAGAGGGTCAGAGAGAGAGAGAGGGTCAGACAGACAGAGAGAGGGTCAGAGACAGACAGAGAGAGAGGGTCAGAGACAGATAGAGAGAGAGGGTCAGAGACAGATAGAGAGAGAGAGGATCAGAGACAGAGAGGGTGAGAGACAGAGAGAGAGAGGGCGAGAGACAGGGCGAGAGACAAGGGGTGATTGGGGGGGTGATTGGGTGGGTGGGGTGACAGGGTAATTGGGTGGGGGGGACGGGGTGATTGGGTGATGGGGTATTGGGGTGGGGTGACAAGGTGATTGGGTGGGTTGATGGGGTGGGGTGACACTTCTGGTATCCTACACACACACACACACACACACACACACACTCCCATACATGCACACACACCCACACACCAGGCATGTCACACACACACACAGCATGTCACACACACACACACACACACACACACACACACACACACACACACACACACACACACACACACACACACACACACACACACACACACACACACACCCAGCATGTCACACACACACCCAGCATGTCACACACCCACCCAGCATGTCACACACACATCCAGTATGTCACACACACATCCAGCATGTCACAAACACACACACACACACACACACATCCAGCATGTCACACATACACACATCCAGCATGTCACACACTCACACACACACGCTCTCTCTCTCATACATACACACTCATACACACACTCCCATGCATGCACACACACACACACACACACACACACACGCGCACACACACACACACACACACACACACACACACACACACACACACACACACACACACACACACACACACACACACACACACCCCCCAACATGTCACACACACACACACACAGCATGTCACACACACACATCCAGCATGACACACACACACACACACACACACACACACACACACACACACACACACACACACACACACACACACACACACATCCAGCATGTCACACACACACAGACACACATCCAGCATGTCACACACACAAAGACAGACAGACACAGCATTCGCTGGACACAAGGGGGGGTCGGGCGGGCTGTGGAGATGGTAATGCATGAGACAGGGGGAGCACTTACTTCCTCTATAAACAGCTCTGGAAAGGATTGAGGACGTCACTGCTCCTGCTCATATAGAGCAAACCAGCCATCCCAGGCGCTCAGCACACAGACCCAGCATAGGACACACACACACACACACACACACACACACACACACACACACCATGTCACACACACACACACAGCATGTCACACACACACACATCCAGCATGTCACACACACATCCAGCATGTCACACACTCACACACACATCCAGCATGTCACAAACACACACACATCCAGCATGTCACACATACACACATCCAGCATGTCACACACTCACACACACACACACACACACGCTCTCTCTCATACATACACACTCATACACACACTCGCATGCACACACACACCCAGCATGTCACACACACACACACACACACACACACACACACCCAGCATGTCACACACACACAACCAGCATGTCACACACACACACACACACACACACACACACACACACACACACACACACATCCAGCATGTCACACACACAAAGACAGACAGACACAGCATTCGCTGGACACAAGGGGGGGTCGGGCGGGCTGTGGAGATGGTAATGCATGAGACAGGGGGAGCACGTACTTCCTCTATAAACAGCCCTGGAAAGGATTGAGGACGTCACTGCTCCTGCTCATATAGAGCAAACCAGCCATCCCAGGCGCTCAGCACACAGACCCAGCATAGTTCACACACACACACACACACACACACACACACACACACACACACACACACACACACACACACACACACACACACACACACACACACACACACACACACACACACACACAGCATGACACACAGACCCAGCATAGCACACACACAGACACAGCATCCATTGGACACAAGGAGGGAGGGGGGGGGTCGGGAGGGCTGTGGAGATGGTAATGCATGAGGCAGGGGGAGCACTTACTTCCTCTATAAACAGGCCTGGAAAGGATGGCGGACGTCACTGCTCCTGCTCATATAGAGCAAGCCTCCCCCCCCCAAATAAAAAAAAAGTATTGGCAGCGGGCCAACTCGAGTCAGGCCAATCAGAGAAGGGGATTTTTTTTTCTCGCCTTGAGCAGGGGAAATTGAAAGAAGACCGCATGCGTTGCAGGGGCGGCCATTACGGGTCGCCACCGGGCCAAATCAAATCACTCCTGGCGAGCGGGCGACCGGATTTGTCGAGCACTGGTCATACCTATATATTTAAGTTTACAGGGACAGGTGAGACAGTAAATGACTACTATTACTATTTACTATTGTAAAACTACAATTTAAAGTATAGCCAATATTGTAGGTTTTAGTGTTGTCACTATTGGAAAATCTGTCAGTCTGTGTCATACATCTACAGGCCGAACAATTACTGCATTTCGAGAAGCCTTTTTTCCTAATGATAAGGAAAGTCTCACTGGTGTGGGGAGTGTAATGGCTATGTACTGCTGCGGCCAAGTTTATTCGAGCATTTGCCCGTTCTTGGCCGCAGCAGTAGCCTGGCGCGCACCCGAGAGTGACGAGCGCGCGCCGAAGCAGCGGAAGAGCGCCCTCCGATCGGGGCGCTCTCCCTACCGCTGCCGGGTCCGCCGGGTCCCCCGGAACCCCCTGCCACCGTCCCGCGATCGCGGGACACCAGGGCTCCCTCGGGAGCCCTGGACGCGCGTGCAGGGGGCGCACGCTCCCGAAGACGCGTGACCGTGCGTCTATGACGCGCGGCACGCCGAGGGGCGGCCACTAGCAAGCCGGGAAATCTCCCGGCTTGCGGATCTGGCCGCAGTGTGATAAAGTGTGTCGGTAGTGTACCAGACGGTCTTGTAAGTTAGGTGAACGGCGACTTGTTAAATTAACCCTGTCACCTAGTGTATCCCTAAGTTACTCATCGGTACATAAAACAGGCCAGTGTTTTTGGAGAATGGATTTAAGTTCTCCCCATCTGTCATTGTAAGGTCCTATAAAGCGAATTTTGGAATCTGTCGTTTTCTTTTTTGGATGTAACAATGTTGTACGTTCATTTATTACACTGTGTTGGTACCCTTCATGGAAAAATTTTCTACTATATCCTCTAGATTTGAACCTCTTTTTCATCTCAGCTGCCCTACGTACAAAACATTCCTCTGTAGAACAATTGCGTTTTAACTTAATAAATTCACTACGAGGAATGCCCTTAATCTGATGCTGCTAGTGGAAGCTGGGAGCGTGTAAAATAGAATTAGTAGAAGTCGACTTCCTGAAGATATCAGTCCCCACATTGCCACTGGCATCAATAGAGTTCTGAAGATCCAAAAAATCAATCGATGTGGGGCTACATCTGTAGGTAAGTCGAATATTGTGTTCATTGTGGTTGAGCACATCAATGAAACTCCTAAACTCAGCGGCAGTGCCCTGCCAGAGGATAAGAATGTCATCGATGTATCTCAACCACAACAGAACATGCGAGGTCAAATGGATATTATCCTCACAAAACACCACTTCCCTTTCCCACCAGCCCAAAAATAAATTTGCATACGAGGGGGCACAAGTGGCCCCCATCACTGTCCCTCTTGTCTGCAGATAAAAACTATTCTTAAAAACAAAAAAGTTATGGTGTAAAATAAAGGACAAAAGTTGTAGGAGTAAATCAATGAGATTAGGGCTGAATTGTGACATTCTAAGGAAGAACTCAGCAGCAGATAAACCGTCTTTGTGGCTTATAGACGTGTACAGAGCTTCCACGTCACATGTGGCAATGATTGTATTTGCATCCACCGTGACACCATCGAGTCTGGATAGGACATCCATGGTGTCACGGAGATACAATGGCAATGCTTCAACCGCTGGACATAAATAGGGGTCCAGGAATTTACTAATAGGTTCACGTAAGCTACCGATACCGGCCACTATTGGCCTTCCTGGTGGATTAGTTAAGCTTTTATGTATCTTGGGTAATAAATAGAATGTAGCAGTCGTCGGAGGTTTCGTGACCAGACTGTCTCTATTTTTCGATGTTATTGTACCCAAGGCACATGCTTCACTGAGAATTGTGTCAAGTTCAATTTTGAACTTGTCTGTCGGATCAGCAGCCAATTCCTTATAGCAAGTTCGGTCCCTTAACTGTTTGAAGGCTTCGCGTTCATACTGTGATTTAGGCCATACCACAACACTAGACACACACACACACACACGCTAGAGAGGGTTCTGAAGAATTAAATGCTGAAATAATCTTGCACACACTAGTAGAAGGAAGCTAGGTAACAACGAATTATATGATTGCCGAAAATGCATGCACTTACAGAAGAATTAGTAATCTAATTAGATAACCTGTCCAAGATTTTCATCTAATTAAAAACAGAAAGAGAAATCATACACCTTAACTTAAATAGGTCATGGCAACATTATATATATATTTTTTTTTTTAAAGTTATAAAAAAAAAAACCCCATTGTGACCATCTACATTACTAGTGAATCAGAGCTAATCAAAAATGTACGGTGTTGGTTCAATAACAATAACCTAAAGAACAAAATGCTGCTGGCCAAGTGAGGTATCATCCAAGAAGCATTAATGAGCTAAACGTGCCTGCAGACTAACAATATTGGAGATAACTTGCTATCAGCTTCTGTATAACTTCTAGAAGAGAAACTTGTTCATCATGTGCCACTGCTGTACAGAGGGGGTTGTTTGATCCAATTAATATGCTACTATGTGCAGCCTACTATGGTCTTGCACTTATTTCGTTGTGCGATAGCTGAAGGTCTATAGGGAAACTTACACGCCTCCAGATTTCTTTCCACATTAATGGAAACCCCTATTATTTTCTCAATAGGAAAAAAAAATTCCATCTGCAACAATGAGTCATCATCACCTACCATGAACCATAATAGTTAAGGAGTAGTCAGAGTGTTGTGCTTCCTAATGAAGTCTCCGAAACACTCTGAAAGGAATAGGCAACAGACCTCTCCGATATAGCCAGCGTACTAGGTGGTAACGCTTACTGCACCGACACACTTTATTCGAGCAAATACCCGGTATGTACCTGGCAGATACCTGGAATGCGCCACTCCTCACCTCTAACAAGCCCCGTTGCATTTGCCTTCCCAGCCTGGGTTCATGCCTGGCTGATGGGCGGCTGATCTGTTAAATGATAATGATTAGGATTTAATAGGCTGCAATGCTTCGCGTGTCTACCAGATGGCATAAATTCATGAATTGTAATGCAGTATATATATATATACTGTGCAGTATTGCAGCCAGCGGGAATAAAATGCTTCAATCCCTGCTTGGAAAATAACTCAATGCACTCGGGCAGAAAACAGTCACAAACCTCAATACACCCGGGTATACCTGAATTCGTGGGACTAGCCAAGCTCGAATAAAGTGTGTCGCCAGTGTAGCTAGGAAGCACAACACTCTGACTACTCCTTAACTATTATGGTTCATGGTTCACAGTACAAGACACATACTTTGTGATCTTGCATCAACTGCTAGTGTTCACCATGACAGACCCACAGGCTCACTAAATATTGAACCTGACGGTCTGGCACAAATGTGTATGTATACCTGATCTATTACTGTATCTACTTGTCAAACCAAGCGTACATATCAATTCAGGTTACACCCCTCACTACCATCTAGGAGTAGGTTTCATATGACAGAATATTGTAGCTTAATCACTACCACCTCTAGTATAATTATATAGTGGTGGGACACTCTAATTGACAATAGTGGTTTTTGTTCTACACTGTCATTTCTATTAGGTACACAGTTCACCTCTCCGTTTTTATTTCAATTATTTTAATTACTTTGGTTCACATTACTGCTGCAATAAACAAATTTTAACTGTTTACTAATAAATATTAAGTTTTAACATAGATATAGGTGATCTCTAGTGCGGCGTACAGGGAGCTTTTCTTTATCTTTTTGATCAACATGAAAAACAATTCACCATGAAATGTAGTGCTCGAAACTTTCCTACTGAATATATTATTGCAGAAGGGGTAATGAGAGGCTAGTTATTTAGAGCTAATTTAATTCAGACGTATAACAGGAAAACAGACTGAAAATGGAACATTAGTGCATCTAAAAGGCTGGGCACAACAATTAAAAACAAGGATTCCTGTAAGGCAAGAAATCATCTAAATGAATGATTACATGATTAAGATTTAAAGAGGCAATCCAAACAGTACTTTAAATAAAGAAATATATGGACACTTTCATTACCTTTATTGAAAACAAATTACCTAAATGAATGATTGATTGGCTCTCCCATGATTGATCAGCAAAATCCTGCTTCCCAGGGTTCACTAAACAGCTGCCTTTCAGTTTCAATCAATCCTTCAGTCCGTGTAACTCAGCAGCTACAATGTATCCTTTTATTACCAAGATAACATTATCTATTGTTACAGTTTACAGCTCAAACTGCTGGTGATATTGGTAACAAATGATCACACACAGGAAAGTGTTACAAAAAAATCTTGCAAAAAATCTTGCACTGCTGGGGATGTGTGCTAAAACCCGCTATAGAAATCAAAGGATGCTCATTATATTAAAACTCACTAAAAATGGCATTAACAAGTGAATTCAAAAATAGTTTTTTAGTAAGCATAATTTAATACTAAAGAAATGTTTTTTTTTATTTTTTAACACAGGATATTGCATGGATTGCTCCATTGCAACAAAAAAATTGCAAGAAATTGAACTATACCTTTGTAGACTATACAATACAGTTGTGAAAAGCACATGATACAAAAAATGTCTGATTATTTTTCAACAATAATTTCTCTTTGTGAATACATATTGTATTTGTTAGTCATTTCTGACAAAAATGTTAACACACTGATAGAAAACTGCTGCAATGAAGTGGTAAGAAAGTAATACTGTAGAAGTAATTGCGCCCATCCTTACCAAAGTTGTAAATCTACATTTATTTTTGTGCTAACCATACCGGAGACCTTATCCCGTTCATTGTTTCACAGGTGTTCTCTTTCCCCCAATATCATAGCACAATATGAACAACAATTACTCCTCACCTCTGCTGGTGTTACCCCTGGCATTCGTATATCCAGTGTATAATCTGACGAGCCTGGAGACATTACAGGCCGTGTTGTTCCCAAGCAGTCATTGGAAAGAGATCTGGATGGTTCCTTATATCTTCAATAAAAAAAAAAAATGAAAAATAAACATTTTAAGTTTCTTTTTTTTATTCCATCATGAACTCTGTTCTACATGCCTACAAGTTACAGTAATGAGCTCTATTTTGTAACTACAAATCAAGTAATTAAGACAAGTTCAATATCTTTTCTTCAGATATAAGTAGCAAACCGTACACATGCTGAGAAGACAACACATTTAGAAAGTGAAGTACAGTATTAGTTAGTAAAAAGGACTAAAACTGGAAATTCTAAGTGCATAGACAATGAAGGCTGTGAGCTGCGACAGAGGTAGAGGCTGTGATATAAGTAGATAATAGGACAGTATATAAAAGATAGCTGTATTTATTTATTTATCTTACTACAAATAAATCATTAAACCATCTTGGTAACGGGATCCAGAAGAATAGGAATAGGTTTGATTAGGCTCCTAAACCTAGACTAGAGGCAATATGACAGCTGCAAACAGTTCACACTCATTGATACTTTTTGTAATACGCAGTAAAGTTTGCAGCAGTATCTTTCACTTTCCAGAATGCTGTAGAAGAAGCTTGGACAGCCAAACTGTTCATTTTCAGCATGGAGCTCAATGGAATTAGAAAGACGCACACCAATGTTAGATTTGGGATTCTATGATGCTTTCACATCTTATAATTGTCTTGACTAATCATTGTAGATGATTTAATGCCTTATTAAAGTAATTAGTTATGCCAACATAGACATGAGTTGACCCCTTCACATCAGTTTAAACCCATTTTGTGATTTAATGATGAACCTAAAAGGAGCATGAGTAAAGATCTTGCATCATAAAACATTTTAATATGAGCACATGACTAGAATATTATTTACATAAGCATAATAAATAAAACAGAGCTGTTCATGGAACATCAGGATCTATCACAGGATGTCTGTCATTTATGTTTGTTCAAACAATACCTGCTTTCTGCATCTAAAGTAATCTTCTCTAGCATTTCTACTCCGGTTTTCATTTCCTGCTCATGTGTGTGTTTTTCCAATCTAATAAATCTGCCAGAACTTTTATTTATAGAATGATAAATTATATATATAATGACATGCAAATTACACAGTAATATTGCCATTTGCTATATATATATTTTTTTTTTTTAAGGTACAGGGACAGAGAGAGGATTTGAAGTAAGCGTATGGTTGCTAGATCACGATGGACCAGTGAATCAGACAATTAAAGCAATTGCTTTATCTAAATAAACTGGTTTCTCAGTTTCTCAGGGGTACAGATATTTTCTATGCTAATATATGTAGAAATGGCATTAATAAATAAAACAATATTACAGAATTGCATTCTGCGCCAAATATGTTGGGAATTGAAATTCAATGTGTAAATATAAACTGGCAAGAAGTTTGCATTGTTGCATGAAATCTGTTGACATTAGGAACTCATGACCAACCAATTCTTAACTGGCATGCATTTGCGCAAATTTGTTGTAGATCATCTATACTCTCGATCTATTAATACACTGTACAAAATAGACATGAGTATAGTGGCTGTAAAAATAATACTTCCTTAAATAACAAAGCTTTTCAGAAATAATACAGGCCTTTGGAAGAGAAAGATGCATACGAAATGGAATAATCAGAGAATATTGTAGTGAATAATATATGTGCGTATAAATATTTAATGTAATAATTATAGAGACTGATACATTTATGTTTTCCTAGCAATCACAGCTCATTTTTAAACACCATCAGAGGACAAATGTATTCATGTAAATGTGCGGATTTCATTGTACAGAAGCACAGCAGTGAATACCCAACACCTTTATAATAATAAATTTTTTTTTTATATATATATAGATGAAAAGAGAAAAAAGTAACCCGTATGGGAGCACTCAGGTATGCAAAAGATTAATATATTTATTTATTTGACACAATGCAAAAAGAATTGAATAAACAGTACATGATTAAAAACACTTAAAAAAGAGGCATTGACCCCTGTCACGGTTGCTACCCTAAAACACTAATAAGCAACACTAGGGAACGACATACATTGTCAACCCTATACATAAGTAGGATAGTGACTCAAACAAAACTGGGGTAAATCAGAATAAATCACAATAGGTTATTGGGTTCAAAAGGCACCTATACAAAGCTAAGGATGATTCACACTACACACCAGAAGGTGGACTGATCAAAGTATATATGACAATCACCAGGCATCACACATCTGCATGAGCATACAATGATTTGACCAATACCTTCAGCATAAATCCTATGTAGGAAACGTAGTGAGATGGAATAAAGTCCCTAGGTGTGTAGAGTAATGGAGTTGGTAAAATAGCATATATAGGAAAATACCTAATGGACGCCTATTAAATAACCTTGTGTTAATAGTCAGTACCCCTAATGCAAAAATGAAGGTCACAGTCCAGAAAAATGGTGTGCATAAGTGCTGGGTAGCATAGTTACGTGAGCCAAGGGGTCAGGGGTCCTGCCTAGCACCCCCACTCCGACGCGTTTCGTCCAGAGACTTTGACTAGGAGTGGTGAGGGAACTAAAGCTGAATGCTGTTTATGTAGGGATGTTTTTCGCGCCAAAAACGGATGAGGGCGGCAGCAGCTGCAGGTGCTTAAAATAGATTACTGCTGATCTTCCGTGTCTGCGTGTCAGACTGGCACGCGAGTAGTGTGCGCATGTGCAGCTTGTAGATAATGGTTTCTATATATGTGTCTACTGCGCATGTGCTAAGTGCAGCGTCCCAGTATTTACGTCTGTATAATGATATGCAAGGCGTCGCTGCACCTTTTAGTGCGTGTCAGCTTGGACCGCACACCGCGCATGCGCGCTGAGTGTGTCTATTGATCCATGTACTGGCGGTCACAAAAATAGCTGGAAAAGTAGTGATGATGCCCATAATCACTTATCACATACTATTGAGGGGATTGATGTAACTAATGTCCACTAATATTTAGAAGAGCAGCAGATATAGTTTAAGACAAATCTGAGTAGTACCATAGAGAGAGGCACATGTATGGGAGCTGCAACAGCGCACCCTAATGGAGCGGAGGTATATTGAGTGCATATTTTTAAAGCACAATGAGCTATGTATCTTCAATATTTGTGTCAATTAGTGTAATACATCCAAAATTGTGCAATACAAAGAGGGATTGAAAAACATTTGCAACATGTATCAATGTCCAATGAATAGTTATTGAATCCATAATATCCAACTTGTTAATCCCATAAGTCGAGGAATGTGCCAGGTGTATTTGGTCCAGGTATATCCAGAATCGAAATTTTTGTGGCATCTGCGGTTACGGCATCTCCATGCTGCACCGATCCGCGGATGCGGTCCACCGCTGCGTGGTACACGGACCATGCAGAGACCCTCCTGCACAAGCATTGGGAATCAGGACGATGCACTCCAAATATCATGGCCGATCTGGCCCCTGGTCAGGAAAATCTCCAGCTTGAGCCTTGCACGTGCATGCAGTATCTAAAAGATTAGACAAAATACATGCAGTAAGTGCACTCATCAGAATAGTTGTAGATTATTTAGCTGTAAACAGACAAAGTTAGAGCAGTTGTATATTACAGGAACATGGCATAGCCAATATAGTCGTTCAGACCTTTCGGAATCATTGAGTTGATTTGTGTAATCCACCTGGTCTCTTTTTTTAGGAGAGCTTTTTCCAGGTCGCCTCCACGTATGCCAAGGGAGACTTTGTCAAGCGCAAAGGCCCTAAGTGACGTAGTGTCCGCCGCATGTTTGTTCAAAAAATGCCTGGCGACACTTGTGATTTTTTTGAAGCCATCAAGATCCCTTTGCGCATTTTTGATGTTCCTGACATGGTCCAAGACCCGAAATCTAAGTTCTCGTGTAGTCTTGCCTACATATGGTAAATCACAGGGGCAAAGTATACAGTAGATCACCCCTTTAGATTTACAATTGAGTGTGGAACGAATTGTGTAGACATGGGTCTTTTGACTATTTGTGAATGTTAGTCTATTTTCCATGTGTTTGCAGGCTGAGCATTTGGAGCATTTGGCAAATCCTATGCGTGGGGTAACAGACAAAAATGTTTTGTCGACATGAGGGATGTAATGACTATTGACCAAGGTATCTTTAAAATTAGGTGCCCGACGGCTTGTCATGGTGACTTGTTTGCCCAGGGCTTGTACCAGGTCAGAGTCTGTCATCAACACCCCCCAATGTCGCTGTAACGCCCCGCGTAGTAATGGCCATTGCTGATTGTAAGACCCCACAAAGCGGATCTCTTTTTTATCTCTTGTCTTTAACTTGGGTCGTAAAAGGGAAGTGCGGGTTTTGCTCAGGCTGTTACGGTACCCTCTCTCTACCATAGTCTTGCTATAGCCTCTTTGTAAAAATCTTGATTTCATTTCCCTTGATCTTAAGTCAAAGTCATGACTTAACGAGACATTTCTCTTCAGTCTCAGAAATTCGCTTGTGGGGATACCTTTCACTTGGTGGTGGGGATGGAAGCTTTTGGCATGCAAGATCGAGTTTGTGGCGGTATGTTTCCGAAAAATGTCAGTGCATAGCACTCCACCCTCGCCAATACTGATTGTCAAGTCCAGAAACTCAATTTTCGTGGGACTCGACTGAAATGTCAGTCTAATGTTTAGATCGTTGTGGTTGAGGGCACCAATAAACGCACTGAATCCACTAGCATTACCTCGCCAGAGGACAAGCACGTCATCGATGTACCTCAACCACAGCAAGACGTGCTGTGTATGCACTTGGTTCTCATCAGTAAAAACCACCTCTCTCTCCCACCAGCCCATCTATATTATTCACAACCCGTGAGCACCGCCATACCTTACTTATGTAAATCAAACAGGATATCACTTTGGCCTATGGTGGCATAATTACTGCATAAGTAGATGCAAGGTTTTCTTTCCCCATCCCTCCCCCCTGTTTTTCCCCCGTTATTTGAATATATATATATATATATATATATATATATATATATATATATATATATATATATATACATACACACACACATACATACACACATACATACACACATACACACACAAATTAAGAAAAAAATCAATATCACAAAAAAGACTTGAGGACAAAACAATTACATCTGTGTGTCAAATAAAGTGGACTACTTAAAAAAAAAATCTATATCTATATCCACTCACATAAGCTTAAACTTTCCTCACCTCTTAAAGACAGATCTAGGGCTCCTGAAACAGTAACAGCTGTCTTGGAAAATAAGAAATAGTAGGATCAAGCTGCTAATGAGGCTGGCCATGTTCACCCTGCTGTTCCTTGCCTTATTACGGTGGCAAATAGAAGGCAGCGTTGTAATCCTGGCAATTAGGCTGCTGTATCAGCCCACTACTTCATTACTGCGAGCCCCACAGGCATCCTACAGCTGTTGACAGCCCATCCGTCTTCAGGAGGTGAAGCGCTGGAAGGTGGACGATGCAACGCTGGGATCTAGGATTTGCTGGAAAGAAACATCCTCCTGATTGAACACAGTTTTTTCTTTAGGTTAACGTTGTACTTCCGTGCGGGAAAGATGTTCCAGCACAGTGCAAGTTGAGATGCTTGACTCCCCCCCCCCCCCCCCCCCCCCCGCAAGGGGCTTGCACCCTGGTGCTCTGCAACTACAAGTTACAGATCACTCACAATTACCCAGCATCATGCCAACACCCGTCTTCAGTGAGAACCTGTGAAAAGAGGCAGATAATGGATGACTAACACATTACAACATTAGTCCTCAGCAAATCCCTGTTGAGGGTTCTCAGTGCATTTGTTTTCTAAGCCCAACCCAATTGACAAACTCATATGCTCTAGTACAGTGATATAAAGCTTCCTCCTGTCACACACACACGTCTGTTCTCTGGTTTGCATCCAATGTATTATTTGACTGTTTTAACATTACAGGTAAATATAAATCAAAGAAATTCTGCAATAGTGTCGTTTAGTTGAATTATCTGACACTACAGTAAACTTCTGCAATGCACTATTGCCACACAAAAGAACAATTACCCAAACTTTAGGACTGAAATTACCAATACGGTCACTAATGGCTGCACGTTTTCATTTCACAAAAGACTAGGTGTAAGGAATCCACTACTGGCTTTGACTATTGCCTTGCAGACATGTGCAGTTGCAGGCTTCCTCTGGCAATCTATGGCACAGGTGCTGCCTCTCATTGCAGCTTCTGCCCTGTGCTACTTCATTGGAGGAATTCTCACACACCCTCCTCCTGTGATTGGATCTCCGCCCTTTATATTCTAGGCGTTGGCTCTGAACCAGCGCCGAGCATAACTATTCCTACCTCTATGTTACTGTCTCTGCCACAAACCATCCCAGGCCTCTCTCCTAGCGTTCTTACCTTCCAAGTTCCTGAGTATCCAGAGGCCTGGTCCTGGACGTCTGTGCTGAAGCGTTGTTGCCAGCACTGGCCTGCTGCTATCTCCTTGCAGTGGCCTACCCTGGACGTCTGTGCTGAAGCGTTGATGCCAGCACTGGTAACTGCTGCATTCCCTCCTAGCAGTAGCTACCCTTCCTGTCCTGTGGCCTGCCGCTATTCTCCTGTAGTGGCCTATCCTGGACGTCTGTGCTGAAGCGTTGATGCCAGCACTGGTACTGCTGCATTTCCTCCTAGCAGTGGCTACCCTTCCTTTCCTGCGGCCTGCTGCTATCTCCTTGCAGTGGCCTGCCCTGGACGTCTGTGCTGAAGCGTTGATGCCAGCACTGGCCTGCTGCTATTCTCCTGCAGTGGCCTACCCGGGACGTCTGTGCTGAAGCGTGTTGCCAGCACCGGTACCTGCTGCATTCCCTCCTAGCAGTGGCTACCCTTCCTTTCCTGCGGCTTGCTGCGATCCTCTTGCAGTGACCTGCCTTGGACTTCTGCGCTGAAGCGTTGGTTCTTCCCGACGCTGCCCTGCGGTGAACTTCGGCCAGCCTGCTGTCTCCTCCTGCTGAGATCGGCGTCATGGGCCGAGGCCGCTCCTCGCGCAGAAGCCACCCCCGCGCTCACGCTCCTAAGCTGAAGCGGGGAAATCCTGACTACCTATTGCCGAACTCCTGCTTCCATAACGACGATGCTGCCTTCTCCAATCCTGACCCTGCGATGTACGACTACGAACTGCGCACTCCGGATCAGTCTGCGTGGACTCAGGTCGGTGATTATATAACCCCACCTCAGCCCCGCGGTCCGGTCCAGGTTTGTGGCGAGCATCGGCGTAACACTAGGATTGTCACATACTAGCACCACCAAAAGAGGAAGTTGGTTCTGTGGTTCAGCATTAAAGCTACAATCACGGGTCATGAGAAGTCAGATGAAAACACACAAGTGACCAATGCCACATGTAAAACCTCCAAAGCTTCCAAATCCATTTAAGTGAATTAAGATCTTGAACAATCTGAGAAATTCCCTACTATGTCGTCATATTCTCTCCTCGCTGTCACTTTATACACAAACAATCCACCAATCCAAATGGGGATGGATCTCAAGCCATTGGATGAAACTACTACCATTATGTTGTGATGGCATCAGCAACCATGACACAAGATGAACTGGGATATGTTAAAAGTGGGGGTCAGCAGCACAGAGATTAAGACAGTTTAGAAAATACCTGTCAAGAACCGAGGAATCAGCCTACTTACAATACCCACCTACAACATGCCACAGGATCAAAATCATGTCAATCACATCAACATAGCAAAGCTAAACCACAGTTTTGGTACATTAGTCTTCTAACTAAATTAACACATTCACTACCAGAGAGGCAAGACACGCACACATTACCCCACTGGCAGCGAAAGAGTCAACACAAGAAGTCTTTCCAATGCATTTGATTCCTTTTCCAGAACATTACACACCACTGAAAGTAAATACATATGTATGCACATCCACTATCAAAGTAAATCAAACCTTGAAGACAGAAGGATGAATTCAACCGATTAAAAGATCTTCCTGGCAGCTTGCTAGTGTCAACATGCTGCAAACCTACAGTCAGTGGCTGGACCGAGACTACAGAGCGCCAGCCAGTGTGACCACCAGAACTTTTACGCATCACACACACACCAGTAAAGAGCTTCGCTGCTCCTATGCAAAGCAACTCAGAGAGGCTAGGACCGAACCCTGACCCAGGAGCTGCCGGCACCCGCGCGCAACAGAGCCCAAAATGCACACCGCGCTGCTTCTGGAGTTACTTTGGGAGTGGGTGCTTCCAGGGGACGGGAACCACCGCTCCAGCCTCCGGATCTGATTTTGTGCTCGCTGCGGGTCTACGTGCAGGCAGACAAGGAAACAGCGGGGAGAGGAGACTACAACTCCCAGCAACACTTGCGCGAGGGAAAAAATAAATTAAAAAAAAACGATTCAAAAATGTTAAAACTTTATTTTTAGGACAGTAAGATTTTAAGTGAATGAGATTTGTAGTGCTAGCTGGGAAATTAATATTACGTTTACCCCTTTACTGTAGGGTGCATGTATTTTCACATTTGCTGCAGCTCACAATGTAATGAAGCGTCCATGGACCAAATAAGTAACATTTTGGGGGTTCTAGACCAAGTGAGACTTAATGGAATTTATATTTTACTAGCTGAGAGACCCGGCGTTGCCCGGGATGTAAATACGTAATACAGTAGCGACATCTTTTATTCGAGTAAATGCCGGCGGCATGCCGGGATCTACCCCAGCTGCCGCCAGTCAGAAACGCGCGCCGCCGCGTTTCCCCCACGCACCCCCCCTCCACATCGCGCGCAATTACCCCCCCAAAGACACCCCGAACCCGGCTTCTACTCTGCCCCTCTGCTTCCCCGCACCCCCGCTTACCTAGATTTGAACTCCAGGGGTGTCGGGGAAGCCTGGGGAAGCCGGGGAAGACGGGGAAGCCGGGCGCGCTTGTGACCGTGACGTCACAGTGCGCCGCCACGCGCCGCGGCTACCCGCTTCCCAGCCTCATTCAGCCAGCGGCATTTGCTCGAATAAGAGCTGCCGCTGCTGTAGGTATTATTATTTATAAATGGTGGAACAATAGGTGACTATTTGTTGTAAAGGTTGGATAATAATGTTGAAAAGAAAGATGGAAGAAAATGTAATACGATGTTGTAAAAAAATGGTTTATTGTAAACACACCACAGTACAATGTATATTTTGGTGACATAAGTGATGTAAAAATGTGAGGCGTGTGTCCTGCTAGGGTGTGAGCGTGTGTGAGGCGGCGGGTGGGTGTTCAGTACGGGTGGCGCGTGGGTAGTGAGTGGTGGCTGTGGGTTGGGGTCCTGCTAGGGTGTGAGGCGGCGGGTGTGTGGCGAGTGCGGGTGACAGCTGGTCAGTGATATTGTTGCGTAGGGTCAGAATGCGGCAGGTGTGTGTCGAGTGTGTGGGGTGTCTGTTGAAGGCGTGCGGCGGGTGGGGGGAGGTGGTGGGAAGGGGGAGGAGGGGGGAGGTGGTGTGAAGGGGAAGGTGGTGGGAGGGGGGAGGTGGTGGGAAGGGGGAGGAGGGGTGAGGTGGTGGGAAGGGGGGGAGTTGGTGGGAAGGGGGAGGAGGGGGAAGGTGGTGGGAAGGGGGGGAAGGGGGAGGTGGTGGGAAGGGGGGGAAGGGGGAGGTGGTGGGAAGGGGGGGAGGTGGTGGGATAAGGGGGGGGAGGTGGTGGGAAGGGGGAGGCGGTGGGAAGGGGGAGGGGAGGCGGTGGGAAGGGGGGGGGAGGCGGTGGGAAGGGGGGGGAGGCGGAGGCGGTGGGAAGGGGGGGAGGCGGTGGGAAGGGGGGGGGAGGCGGTGGGAAGGGGGGGGGGAGGCGGTGGGAAGGGGGGGGGGGAGGCGGTGGGAAGGGGGGGGAAGGGGGGGGGAGGCGGTGGGAAGGGGGGGGAGGCGGTGGGAAGGGGGGGGAGGCGGTGGGAAGGGGGTGGGAAGGGGGGGGGAGGCGATGGGAAGGGGGGGGGAGGCGATGGGAGGGGGGGGAGGCGATGGGAAGGGGGGGAGGCGGTGGGAAGGGGGGGGCAGTGGACAGGAGGGGGGGGGGCAGTGGACAGGAGGGGGGGGCAGTGGACAGGAGGGGGGGGCAGTGGACAGGAGGGGGGGGCAGTGGACAGGAGGGGGGGGGGCAGTGGACAGGAGGGGGGGCAGTGGACAGGATGGGGGGGGCAGTGGACAGGATGGGGGGGGCAGTGGACAGGATGGGGGGGGGCAGTGGACAGGAGGGGGGGGGCAGTGGACAGGAGGGGGGGGGCAGTGGACAGGAGGGGGGGGGCAGTGGACAGGAGGGGGGGGGCAGTGGACAGGAGGGGGGGGCAGTGGACAGGAGGGGGGGGCAGTGGACAGGAGGGGGGGGGCAGTGGACAGGAGGGGGGGGGGGCAGTGGACAGGAGGGGGGGCAGTGGACAGGAGGGGGGGGCAGTGGACAGGAGGGGGGGCAGTGGACAGGAGGGGGGGCAGTGGACAGGAGGGGGGGGCAGTGGACAGGAGGGGGGGGCAGTGGACAGGAGGGGGGGCAGTGGACAGGAGGGGGGGCAGTGGACAGGAGGGGAGGGGCAGTGGACAGGAGGGGGAGGGCAGTGGACAGGAAGGGGGGGCTGTGGACAGGAGGGGGGGCTGTGGACAGGAGGGGGGGGCAGTGGACAGGAGGGGAGGGGCAGTGGACAGGAGGGGGGGGCAGTGGACAGGAAGGGGGGGCTGTGGACAGGAGGGGGGGCTGTGGACAGGAGGGGGGGCAGTGGACAGGAGGGGGGTGCAGTGGACAGGAGGGGTGGACAGGAGGGGGGGGCAGTGGACAGGAGGGGTGGACAGGAGGGGGGGGCAGTGGACAGTAGGGGGGGCAGTGTCGCACACACTCAGTCACACACACACACACACACACACACACACACACGTCTCAGTCCCGTGATGCGCCCTTTCTCAGTTCCGTGCGGCGCCGCAGGTGGGGGGGAGGTGGGGGAGCGACACACGCAACACCTACCTGTACTTCCGGTCGCCGCCATCTTCTCACTCGGCGCCGCGAGGGAGGAAGGGGGTCCGCCATCTTACGCGCCGCGTGGCAGCCTGTTCCCCCGCCGGGGAGGGAGTGGAGCGGGAGGGAGTGGTGTGTAGCGGAAGGGAGGTGAGTGGAGCGGGAGGGAGTGGTGTGTAGCGGGAGGGAGGTGAGTGTAGCGGGAGGGAGGTCAGTGGAGCGGGAGGGAATGGAGCGGGAGGGAATGGAGCGGGAGGGAATGGAGCGGGAGGGAGATGAGTGGAGCGGGAGGGAGTGGAGCGGGAGGGAATGGAGCGCGAGGGAGGAAGGGGGTCCGCCATCTTAGGCGCCGCGTGGCAGCCTGCCTGTTCCCCCGCCGGGGAGGGAATGGAGCGGGAGGGAGTGGTGGGTAGCGGGAGGGAGTGGTGTGTAGCGGGAGGGAGGTTTGTGGAGCGGGAGGGAGGTGAGTGCAGGAGTGGAGCAGGAGGGAGTGGTGTGTAGCGGGAGGGAGTGGTGTGTAGCGGGCGAGAGGTGAGTGCGGGAGTGGGAGGGAGTGGTGTGTAGTGGGAGTGGAGTGGTGTGTAGAGGGAGTGGAGCGGGAGGGAGGTGAGTGCGGGAGTGGAGCGGCTTCCGGGCGCGTCTTAGGTGGGCGCGTGTCCCCCCGCCGGGGAGGGAGTGGAGCGGGAGGGAGGTGAGCACCGGGGAGGGGGGGAGGTGAGTGTGATGGGGGGGGAGAGGACAGAGATGTGTGTGTGTGTGTGTTTTTTTTTTTGGACCTTTGGCCCTTCACTCCGCCTCAGGCCAATGAGAGGTGTGGGGGGCGGGCCAAGGGGGTGGTGTGAGTGTGTGAGCCCAATGAGAGGTGTGTGGGGGCGGGCGGGCCAAGGGACCAATGAGATTGCTGCTAGTGACGCAGACATACAGTGCTTTCAGAAATATATAGTAGATTTGTATAAATAAATGGAGGTGTAGGAAGCCATTGATGATGGGAATAAAAGCTGGATGTAACTGAAACTTCATAGACAGACCCGCCAACATTTTTGTACATAAAAAATACGTTCTATTGTAGTTCCTCTACTTGTACAGTACTGTAGGGAGGCACTACTAAGCAAGTCCTATGGAAGTCCCTTAACCTATGCAGCTTACCTTTTGGGTCAGTGGTGGGATTCATTTTTTTTTTAGCAACAGGCTCTCTCTCATCGGGGGGGGGGGTGTTTTGTGTTTTTTTTTTTAACGTTTTATTCCGTTGAACAGGACTGCACGGGGGGAGGGGAGGGAAGAGACCAGAGCCCCCCTCACATCTCCCGCAGACCCTCAAATCTCCCCCAGACCCTTTCACATCTCTCACAGCCCCCCTCATATATCTCCCAGCCCCCCTCACATCTCTCCCAGCCCCCTCATATATCTCCCAACCCCCTCACATCTCTCCCAGCCCCAATCACGTCTCCCCCAGCCCCCCTCACAGCTCTCCCAGGCCCCCCACACGGTTCTCCCAGCCCCCCTAACATCTTACGCTGCCCCCCCCCCCCGCCCACGTCTCTCCCAGCCTCCCTCACATCTCTCCCAGTCCTACTCCATGCCTACCTGGGAGGACACAGTCACGGGGAGGGCTCCCCCGGCTTAAAGAATTAGCTAGTACTGTAGTAGAATATCTTGAGTCAGAGCAGGAGAGAACTGCATGTGGTGAGGAGCGCTCTATAGCAGCAGACAGAAAGTTCCGGGTCAGACTGCTAGATGCTGCACCTCCCCTGCAGTCCTGCTCTGACTCTCACTCAAGTAATTCTATTACCGGATAATACATTAAGCCCGCTGCCACATACCATCTCTCGCCGCTGCCTGTTAAGCACCGGTTCAGAAATCCTAAGAACAGGTTCGCATGAACCGGCGCAAACCGGCTGAATCCCACCACTGCTTTGGGTGCCCGAAGAAGTAGTCACTACGCCATGGGATCTGGCACTCTGGGTTTCCCATGACGTAGTGGCTATGTCTTGACCAAAGAGTGCTTATATTCCCAGCTTTGATCGTGTCTTGTGTTCTCATGGAGCTCAGGACGCGATCTGAAATATAGGGAAATGGAAGAGAACTCTTTTTCCGGACTGTAGCCCCTCTGGCACTCAAAGGATTAATAGGTAAACCTGGTCTTACATAACTCAAAAGTGTAGTGTACCTGCTAAAAGGTACAATTGGAGGGTATGGAGTAGAATGATGTGTAATTGTCTTAAATCTATGTTGTTTAATGGCTATATGTTTTATTATTACAAGAATTAATCTATTTTTATGAAACCACTAGCTGATATACCCGGCGTTGCCCGGGATTTAATTTTCCGACTGGGTGGCTGGGAGGCGGTGGGTGCGAGGCAGTGACTGGGTGGGTGGGAGTGACTGGGTGGGAGGGAGGCAGTGACTGGGTGGGTGGGAGGCGGTGAGTGGGTGGGAGGCGGTGAGTGGGTGGGTGGGAGTCGGTGGGTGGGAGGCGGTGAGTGGGTGGGACGAAGGCAGTGGGTGAGTGAGTGGGAGGCAGTGGGTGGGTGGCGATGGGAGTTAGGGAGTGGGTGGTCACGGGAGAAAAGCAGAGTGGGCGGGTGTGGCGCTCCGTTCCCGGCACTTGTCCCCCCCCTCACCTTGGTCCCGAAAATGTTCCCGGCGGCACGCGTGTCCGTTCAGCCACCTAACCCCGGTCAGTGGCGGTCGTGTTCCCCCCCCTCCACCCCTCGGTCCCGCGGGGTGTGGAGGAGAACAGTGGTGAGTGATGTGGGCTTAGTGGCGCTTGTTCCCCCCCTCACCTCTGTCCCCGGCGCGAAGGGCCTGTGGCGGGCGTGTAGCTGTGCGCGACTCATTGGAGGCGCGTGCAGGAGGGTGTGCAGGAGGGTGTCTTGGCAGCGGCGGCTCACTGCTGTTGTCGCGCTGACCTCTGTCCCCCCCTCACCTCTGTCCCAGGCGGTCGTTCCCCACCCCCGGTCCCGCGGGGTGAGGAGGAGAAGAGGAGAGTGGCCAGGTGGTTGTGCGGCACTTGTTCCCCCCCCCCCTTCACCTCGGTCCCCGGCGAGCCCGCGGGATGAGGAGAAGAGGTGGGTGGGCGGAGGGTGTGAGGCGAGGCGGTTGGATTGTGCGGTGGTGCAGGCGTGTGGGTCGCCACTTCTCAGAGGTGCACGCGGTGTGAGGGTGGTGTGAGTCCCATAGCCTGCGAAACCCTGGCTGTAACGTCACCCCACCCCGCAGGCCAATGAGAGTGGGAGGCTGAGAGTGAGAGGCGTGGCAGACCCACAGACAAACCAGATTTCACTTTTATATATATATATATAGATTTGCTGCCAGAGACGCCCCTAAAAGGCGTGGAAAGATTTAAAAGGAAAATGCAGGTGGTCCTCTTTTACCAACGTCCTGGTTTCCGACGGATGCCTTATCCAACGTCGCATAATGCAGTCTGCCGGTCCCCGTCACCGATTAACATGGGACCCGCAAGCCGACGGTCCGTTAACCGACGGCGGCTAGTGGGACGCATTCTGTCGGAAAAGCGAGGACCGCCTGTAGTGAGCTTCATCTGAATGGGTATTCATTATGCGTAGTTCTGGGCTTGTGCAATTTGTGAAGTGGTCTTGGGCAAAAACCTACAACTACAGCCGTAGCCCCTTTTATTCTCCGATCTTTTTCAGGGATTTTTTCCGAATGCCACGCACTTCACCGCGTTCATGCCGCATTCATGTTGCATTCATTCCGGCGTCACCCGCAGGTTGATGTGTTTATTGATGTTTTTATTGATAATGGTTCAGATTTAATAATTCAATTCTTCGCGTATCCGCCAGATGGCAGATATTCATGAGTTGTAATGCGCATGCGCTTCAGTAATGTGTCGACTTGCAGGTGTTTGAAAAAAATACCACAGTGACAGTGGCCCATTGTAAATTGACCTTGGTACTGAAGAAGTTACAATAATGTATCAATTTAGGCTTTTCATATTAAAAAATACATGCGCAGTGTCTGGTATTGTTTTATTGTCCTGCGAGTCCCGACATAAGTGCGCCACAGCGGTCCGTGTTCCAAAAACCCGACATAACGTACGCTTATTTAATATGGGCTGCGATTAATGCAACAGATGATAAGATGGCAACAGTTGGTCAAATGTATCATTATTTTAGCGAAAACTATGACTTTTACAAATCTTCACCAGATGCTCATGTGTGGAAGTGTGCAATAAGGAAAAAGTTATGTATCGATCCGTGTTTTTTTCGTTTGATCCCGCACACGGTACGTTAAAAGAGGGTATTGGTGTGTAGCAAATGTATCTTTGATCATGGAGACTTCAAAAGGCGATAGGTCATGTTAAAACCAACTAAGAAACGTCAGTCGCAGGCAAGCAATGCGCCTGCACCAGCACCGGCTTCCAATAACGGTCCGACCGTCAGTGAAAACCTGGTGACCGGCAACCCTTGCTGTCTGTCCCCACCCGTATATCTGCAGCCTGAGCCGGATTTCGCGTACAGATTCCAGCAAGCTTGCATGTACCAAAGCGATTTCCAGCCTCATCAGCTGACTACAAGTGTAGTAGTCCTGTTGTCACCTGTCAACTACGTGTATAATCAAGAATACAGGACTGGCAGTGGCTCGGCGCCAGCTGATTGGCAAAGTCTATGGTGAGTAATGTTGCCGTATTTTATTCTGTTTTTGAAATAGCAACATCAATGCACAGTCAAGCGATTCTCCTGTAAGCAATATCATTGGCTGAGCAGCTTCTACAGTAGATACTGAACAATTGGTGCAAAGCTAGACGCATGCGCATTGGAACCTTCTTGAAATGCATATGCGTGTCATCACATCGACGGTAGGCATGTGAACAAGAGAACGTTCCCCGAGGAAATTATTGGTGGGACTGACTGTGGGAACTTCTTTAGGGGACTGACTGACCCTTACAGTAAAACTTGTACTTTTGTTTTTCCTCAGATAAGAAAACTTTATCATCACATGCGGAAAACGGCAAATGGAGGGATTTCGATGGATAATATCGCTTTGTGTAAAAAAAAAACACGCACCGGAGTCATCAGTTTAGTGGCCGTTGTTATTGATTAGGATAGAATACTGTAACTGAGAGCTTCATAGAAAACCTGAAACAGTATGCTGTTGTTTTCAGACCGTATACAATACTTTTTTATATATATACTGTATAATAAACCCGAAAAATAAAAAGTATGCATTTATTCTACATGTATTCCAGTACGTATGTGTATTCTATACCCATACAGCATGTATTGGTTTGTTACTCTTGTGATGTACTGAGCTTACCTACAGTATACAGTACAGTGCAGTGTATTGTGCAGTGTACGGACTGCATTCTGCTACGAGACCACTGCTGAGCCTCATAATGGGGTGCCCCAATTTGATAATAGGTTACCCGATTTGGAGGATACCTGACTCTTTGGCTCCTACGGAGCTGTTCTTCTGCAACTCCCTCGGGGGAGTAATAAACACAGTCCTGAGGCTCAGCCTCTTCCCTTGAGGGGAGAAATGTCTCTGAACAGTCTCTGTTAGGCACAAAGCACGGGCTCTGTGCATCCAAAGGCTGGCCTGTTGGTGCCACCTTAGTAGGCATTGGCCTTTGGGGCCCTTTATCCGTAGCTCCTCCGGGAGATGCCCCTTCTGTGAAGTAGTCCCTTTGAGAGGGTACTTCCATAGGAACTTCAGGAGTTTCAGAGTGGGTCTCATTATGGACAATCTCTTCACCCAGCTCTGATAAGTCGGACTCACCGTTGAGCGGTGTGGCCAGTATCTCTGCGTCCTCATCTCCCACTTGTGGAATGGGGAGATGATTACAGTGCCATACCTTTACCCGGCCTTCAGTGTCTTTGATGCGATAGACCGGGAGGCCAGGCATCTGAGATTCTATTTCATCTACCCCGTCTCTCCATCGGTCAGCTAATTTGTGTTTTCCCGGGACTCCCAGATTTCTAAGTAACACAGCGTCCCCAGGACGAAGTTCCCGATATTTGACCTTATGATCGTATCGCCTTTTATTTCCAGCGTTCAGCTTAGCTGTAGACTTCTCAGCCTGTTGATAGGCCTGCTGTAAACTGTTTTTAAGTCTTTGCACGTATTTGAAATGGGTAGCATTGTGTATCCCATCCGTCGAAACTCTAAGACGTACGTCCACTGGCAGCCTCGCCTCTCGCCCAAACATGAGGAAGTATGGGGAGAATCCAGTTGACTCGTGTCTGGTGCAATTGGTGCACCAGGGCCTCCACGTGTCTATTCCATTCAGTTTTCTGAGCACTCTGTAGTGTTCCAAGCATGTCCAGTAAGGTTCGATTAAAGCGTTCGGGCAGTGCATCTCCTTCGGGGTGATACGAGGTCATTCGTGACTTGGCGATGTTCAGCATTTTGAGCAGTTCTCTGATCAAGGTGCTCTCGAAGTCCCGCCCTTGGTCGGAGTGAAGGCGGTTGGGAAGACCGTAGTGCATGAAGTACTTCTCCCATAATATTTTTGCCACTGTGATGGCTTTCTGATCTTTCGTGGGGAAGGCCTGGGCGTACCGGGTGTAATGGTCCGTGATGACCAGCACGTTGCATATTCCCCAGCTATCGGGCTCAATGCATAGAAAGTCCATACACACAAGTCCATTGGGCCAGAACTCTTCAGATGGCCCATAGGGGCTGTTCTGGTGGGCAGGGTATTGCGCTGTATACACCTAGTACAACGGCGACAGTGGCGTTCAACGGCCTCTCGCATCTTGGGCCAGAAAAAACGGTCTCTGACTAACCCAAAGGTCTTCTCTATTCCGAGATGTCCATGCTCATCATGTAGGGACTTCAACACCATGTATTGCAAGTTCTTAGGGAGGACTAGTTGTCGCCTATCCGGGTGGTTGTGGTATTGCACCACCTGATAGAGTAAGCAATTGTCTATTTTGAATTTGTCCACTTCCCGCATGAGCAAGGCCAACAAGTCATTGGGAGCACGCTTCAGAAGGGCTGGGTTCTTCTTTTCAACGGCTTGCCTAATGATACTGACGACAGGATCTCGTATTTGGTAGTCTACCAGATCTTTTCACCGTAGCACCTTGTCATGCGTTATTTTCATCCACTTTGGGTTGCAGTAAGCGGCTGGGACAGCCTGCGACTGGCATCCCAATGAATCTGCCACTCGTAATTCTGAGAAGGCCACTTGGTCGTTAAAGATGGCGACAGTGCTACACATAGCTCGCACTCCGGGTCCTGGGAGTTCTTCCCATTCCTCGTCATCTTGAGTAGCAAGTAGCCCTGGCCTTCGGAAGAGGGCGTCAGCCCCGACATTCAATGGTCCCGGCTTATACTTCAGGGAGAAGCTGTAATTGTTCAGAGCGGCCAACCATCGGTGTCCTGCTGCATCTAATTTGGCCGACGTATTGATGTATGTGAGGGGATTGTTATCCGTCCTTACCTCAAACGTTACCCCGTAAAGGTAATCGTGGAGCTTCTCGGTGATCGCCCACTTGAGAGCCAGGAACTCCAACTTGTGGACGGGGTATTTCTGTTCACTGGGTGTCAGACTGCGACTGATATAGGCGACCGGCCGAAGGCCTTCGGGGTGCTTCTGGTGTAGGACGGCACCCAGTCCATTGAGACTGGCATCCACATGCAGAATGTATGGTTGTTAGGGATCAGCATACGCCAGCACCGGCGCTTCGGTCAGACATTTCTTCAATTTCAGGAAGGACTGTTCAAACTCCGACGTCCATTTATCACCAAACAGTTGGCGAGCCGATACGGCCTTCCTTCCGGTCTCTTCGGGGTATATCTTCAACAGGTTGTTCAGGGGGTTTGCTCTACTAGAGTACCTTTCCACGAAGCAACGATAATACCCACAAAACCCCAGGAAGGATCGTAGTTCTGTGACATTCTCTTGACGCGGCCAGTTCACGACCGCTTCTACTTTGGCTGGGTCGGTGGCAATCCCTTGAGCCGACACGATGTGTCCCACGTAGGTCACTGAAGTGTGACAAAACCGGCACTTGTCTAGGGACAATTTCAGCCCTTCCTTCCCAAGACGGTCGATCCCTTTAAGCAGCCTTTCTTCATGCTCCTCCAGAGTTCTTCCGAAGACAATGATGTCGTCCAGGTAGACGAGACACTCCCGAGAGCTCATGTCCCTGATAGTCTTCTCCATCAGTCGTTGGAAGGTAGCAGGGGCCCCACATATACCTTGGGGCATACGTGTAGATTGGTAAAACCCAAGGGGGCAGACGAAGGCTGTTTTCTCCTGATCATCTGCATTCATAGGTACCTGATAGTACCCAGATCGTAGATCGAGCACGCTGAACCATTGGCTTCCATTCAGAGCATTCAGGATCTCTTCAATGCGAGGAAGGTTGTACTGATCCGGTATCGTACGATTGTTCAGAGTTCGATAGTCGACACACAGTCGTACTGACCCATTCTTTTTCCGCACCACCACTATGGGTGACGCGTAAGGCCCCCGAGAATCCGTCATAATCCCAGCGGTTTCCATGTCTTGAATGACGTTCCTCACATCGTCCACATCCCGCGGGGCGATGCGACGAGAGCGTTCCCGGAACGGGGTGGCATCACTCAGTCGAATGGTATGTTGGGCTCTGCAACTGCACCCCACATCCATCTCACTCGTGGAGAACACATGTCGTCATTGATTCAACTGGGTTGTCAGCCGTTCTTTACACTTGGTGGGCAGCGTCGACTCGCCGAAGTTGAAATCCAGATGGACTAACCGCTCATTCACGGCCGCCGCCTTCACCTGGGGCGTGGCTTCTACAGGGCTGACCGGATATATGCAACCCAACTTCTGGTCGACATCAAATTCCATTGGAAAGGGGGAGAGATTCTGCACATACACATGGGTTCGTAGAGGGATCTTAGTCGTCCACTCCCTCACTTCGGGTAGTATCCTATACCCTCTCCGAGTTTCTTCCTCAGGGGTACTTTCCAGAGAGAAAAGCTGATCGCTCCCATCTCGTTCGGGATAACAGCACCAGACGGCCATCCGTTGCACTCCCCCTGGTAATATGATCGTCAGTCCGCGTTGCCGATTGTAGAGGTCCCCGTGACGCTCCAGGGCATATACCCGATAGCACTCTTCTCGTAGGACGGGAGCTAGTGGCCACTCGTTAGTCTCTTTCAGATATGCTCGAATTACCGCTTGCACTATATCAGTGTTGGTTCCCAAGATGATTGGATACTTGCACTGATCTTGGGGCTCCGGGCATACCATGGCCGCTACATGCATGGGGTGTGTATTGCCGGTGTTCAGTTGAAGTATTTGCAATTGCACCCTTGCAATCCCATCGATGGGGTAGTCTTCATTACTTAACCCCCTAACCTTCATATGTTCGGCCGAACTTAGGGGACAGTGTCTAAGGTGCTGGTCATAGAACTTGCGATATATAATGTTCACTTGTGATCCCATGTCCAGTAGGGCCGATGCATAGATCCCTTCCACTACCACCCGCACGATGGCCGCGGGGCCTACTTGACTGTAAGCTTCCCTTGGGGATACGGCATCACCGGAGCCGGCGTCAGGCGGGCCCTCTGGGGTTCTAGGAGGGGGTTCGGAATCAGACTCCACCGTTTGTACTCGGCATACCATTGACCGGGCTGGGTTTCTTCTATCGGGAGGTTTTTCCTCTGGAGGGTCTTCCCTTTCCGGACAATTGTTGGAGAAGTGGCCCTTCTTCCCGCAGGTATAGCAAACTACATCGCGACGTTCCGAGCGAACCTTGTACGTGGAAGAGGACCTCTCGGCAGCACGGCCTTCCCTGGCAGGCGACTGGTGAGTCACTTCCTCCTTCGGGGTGGAAGATTTCTTACCTGTTGGGGCAGCGGGAACTGCGGAGTCACCCTTGATGGAAGCTTTGGTCTTTTTGGATTCATGGAAATGTCGCTGCACTTCATGTTCTCTGATGTTCTCCATTAAGTCCACGTATTTAGGGGGTACTACAGCGATCGGTGCGGCCCACATCATTATAGCTATGTTGTGATCAGGCAACGACCCCTTGAGTAGCTGTTTGAGTCGGTATCGGTCCGCATCGGCGGCGGAAATTATATTTTTGTTCAGGAGGGTCCCCAGTGACAGCTGTAGATCGCAAACGAAAGCAGATAAATCCTGTCCTTCTTTTTGGCGAAGAGCTTTGAACTGAGCCATTGGCTCATCCTCGTCGTCTTTTCGGGTAAAGGACTGAACTAGCATTTCTACTAGTTCCTGTGCAGTAACTTCTCCTTCCACGTCTCGGTGCGTCCGTACCAGCCGGGCGGCTGGGCCTCGCAGGCACTCGACCAGCCTCTGTCTTTCGCTGGCTTCGGAGCACGACCACTCCGCTATTGCTTGAAGCGTATGGTCCCTTCATGCCTCGATCCCTTCTTCTCCCGCCGGCGTCGGCAAAATCCCAGAAAAGGCCTTGAGTTTCCGGTAGTTCTGTGCTTGGGCCGAAATGGTTACAGCTTCTACTAGTTGGGAGGCTATCGTGTTCACGGAAAGATCTCCACTAAGGGTCTGACTACTGGTCCCAGTTCCTACGCTAGGCATGGTTGGGGGCCCGCCAGGCCGTCTATCAGGGGTAGGTGATGTGGGTGGGCTCCTCGCCCAGCTGGCGACACCTCCTAACCCGCTCGGGGTGAAAGAGACCTTAGGGGGGTCTACCCTGTGAGGCGTACTGGTCACTCGCTGGCTCGTGTGTGGTCCAGTACTGGTGGACGCTTCTTCGGAAGCCTGGGTGTCAGGAAATATCATGAGGCAATATAATAAAAAATGCACAAATGCGCACCAGGGATTAGTGGAAGGTAATTTATTAAAAATACACACAAACTCTGAGGGGATCCAACCCCACCTCAGAACAGCTGTGCAGCTGGATGGCTAAGTACTACCCAGGAGACACCTAATGGTGACTAAACCCTAAGCTGCACAGTATACAAATACAGTAAAATTTATATAAAAACACATGAAAGAAAAAAACAAACATGAAAACAACCTATCAACAGATTTGTATAGAAACCGCCATAAGGTTGGGCACTGGCAAGGGGAAACGGACACTCACACTGAGACAGTCAGCAGACTCGCGGTGTCTGCACAGGATCCGGATCTCGGCACCGCGGAGATGGAAAAAAACGCTGCTGTCTCCTGCAGGCTCCGTCTCAGCTTACCAGCATACACGCGCAGGATGACCTGTCGTGACCTCTGATGAAGTACTTGGTACGAAACGCGTAGAGGTCACGACAGGTCATCCTGCGTGTTTATGCTGGTAAGCTGAGACGGAGCCTGCAGGAGACAGCAGCGTTTTTTTCCATCTCCGCGGTGCCGAGATCCGGATCCTGTGCAGACACCGCGAGTCTGCTGACTGTCTCAGTGTGAGTGTCCGTTTCCCCTTGCCAGTGCCCAACCTTATGGCGGTTTCTATACAAATCTGTTGATAGGTTGTTTTCATGTTTGTTTTTTTCTT
The DNA here is from genome assembly GCF_040206685.1 of Ascaphus truei. Classification (NCBI taxonomy): domain Eukaryota; kingdom Metazoa; phylum Chordata; class Amphibia; order Anura; family Ascaphidae; genus Ascaphus; species Ascaphus truei. The sequence goes on from NC_134485.1 coordinate 178,256,913, forward strand.
TCATGTGTTTTTATATAAATTTTACTGTATTTGTATACTGTGCAGCTTAGGGTTTAGTCACCATTAGGTGTCTCCTGGGTAGTACTTAGCCATCCAGCTGCACAGCTGTTCTGAGGTGGGGTTGGATCCCCTCAGAGTTTGTGTGTATTTTTAATAAATTACCTTCCACTAATCCCTGGTGCGCATTTGTGCATTTTTTATTATCTTGTATTTCAGGGTGCCCTCCCCCCTTTTTAAGGGGGGTTCACCTAGATTTGAGAGTTTCTGGGGAGACGCTTTATGTACATGCTGCAAAGGGATCATCCACACCATCATACAGCACGAGCGCTGAATATTCTGTTTTTTCTACCTTCTAGATCATGAGGCAGTCCTCTGCGGCGGGCTCAGGTAGGTTTAATACCTGGGGAACAGTCTCTAAGCATATGTCACGCATGGTGACAAGGAGATAGGTAACCCCCCGGCCTCCAGCATCCAGTTTATAGTCTACCACCCGGGCGGTGGTTAACCCCGGGCAATTTCTTACTTGTGTGCACACTGTGGATAAGTCCGTATCATTTGCTACTCCCGTCACTGCAAGCGCGCGTCTTGGGGATACTTGATGCGCTAAGGCCCAAGCATGGACGTCCTGCTTTGACGGCACGGACATGATGGCGGTTTAAATCGGACAATTTGATACAAGTAAATAGGGCACCCCAGTGAAATCTCAGTAACGCCTCCAAATGTAACGGATATTCCACCCCACCCAATCGCAGATATAGTGTGGGTGCGGGGAACTCAGTGTTACCAGGTGTGGTGTGTTACCTGTTGGCTCACAGGAGGGCTGAGCTTCCGCCACGGGGAACCTGGGGCAATTATATTAAGAGTAACCCTGTACTCGGTGCAGCGCCTCCACCTGCGATGGTTCCTAGCAGAGCAGGAATGGTTCCTCGCAGGACACATATAAATAACCAGCACAACGTATGTAACCAATCAATGACTTTACTTGCGAGCATAAGAACGTACGTGCTTGTAACATCAACATGTGTCCCTCCCTAGAGGAGACACTAACTACTGCGTCTCGCAGGATGCTAACACTCTTGCGCCACGGCGGACGCCAACACTCCACGCACCACGGCGGATGCCAACACTTCACGTGCCATGGCGGACGCCAACACTTACCCAAATGATCCCACCCCGTGTCCAGTAACCCCACACAATGTCCCGCACAACCAAGTCATATAAATGTGTGTGTGACTGCGCAGCCACTATGTCTGGTAATAGGATTTGTTGGTGCACTTGATGTTACAGATTACCTGCCGAGCACTCCAGTGCTTGGGCCTGCAACGGGCTTCGCAAAGGATCAGACGAGCTCCTACACGATATCCTGGATACTCCCGCGTGGTGATCCGTCAGGGCCAATCCCACCCTGAAGATAGTCCAGCTCTCTTTAGTGACAGAGACTTGAACCCAAGTCTCTCAGCAGAAAACGCAGCATCCGCTGTGTCCTTAACTAACAAATAGCTAATGGGGCAGGGTCCCTAACCTAGGGCCTGTCCCTACAAAACTCAGCTACTGTGACTCAGGGCTATCTGGGGCCTAGGGGACTGCTGGCCTAGTGCAGGGAGTCACTGACTCCTGCACCCTACCTCCTTCCCTTAGCTGCTCCGGTCACCAACTGCCAAAGGGCCTGCAAGCCCGCGAAAATGTATCAATCTCCTTGCAGGGAGATGCTGTAGCCCTATTGGCTCACTGGGGTCATGTGGCTCTGCCCCTGTGCACCCTGGGGGTGGACTGCTCTTCCCTGTGCATGCGCGACCTCTCTGTGTCCTGCCACGCTATACAGCTCCTGCGCATGCGCAATAGTGCTAACAATGGCGGCGCCCTGCTCCGCGAGCCGCCGGGACCCTCGCGACGCGATCACGGCCCTAGCAACGGCCCGATCGCTTCCCCGGCAACCGTCCCGCTCGCGTCCCCGGCAACCGGCCCGCTCGCGTCCCTGGCAACCCGGCCACATCAACGGGGAGACGCGCTGTACTCGCGCCCGCCCCCGCACCGACAGGGGACCTGGCTACATCATACATTATATCTATCTATTATTGTTTACTGTAAATGATGTGCTGTACTTGTGGCCTGCTGTACTTGTGGCCTACTGCACTGTAACTTACAGGGTTGTTGTTTTTCTTTACACTGTAGGGAGACAACTCTTCTGGTCGACAAAATAAGTGAAGAGAATGATGAGAAGAGTGCCTTAAGGGTCAAATACACTCTGCTGCAAAATCACAATCACACTGTATCCGAGACCAGCATAAAGAAGATGAGACGCAGAATTGGATGGAAATATTGACGTGTGAGGTTAGTACTGGACAGTACAGGAGGTTAAAGTGTTGTTTAAGAAACTGTACTGTACCTATAAAATTATCCCTTGTCATTACAGAGCATACCCTATGATAAGGGACGTTAACAAGATCAAGAGAGTGGTCCAGGCCCAGGCATGGATCGACAGTGGAGAAACTTTCCAGGATTGCATCTTCACTGACGAGTCTACTGTATCGGTGGAGAGATTTGCCATCTTTGCATTCCACAAAAAAGGTCGCATATCTATGGAGCCGCGTCCAAAACACCCAGTGAAGATGCATGTGTGGGGTGCCATCTCTAGGCGTGGACCAGGATGCATTGTCATCTTTGAAGGTAAAATAAGTCACATGCTTTTGCCTTATGCACTGTACTGTACTAGTGTGTAGTTTTTTGAGCACTTTTCTTTTGTTGTTATAGGAATCAAGAATAAAGCTTTTTTCCAAGAGCAAATTGTGCCTGAGATTGTGGAATACATCACACGCGAGTTCCCGGATGGTCACCATTTCTACCAGGACAACGATCCGAAGCACACCGCGTCAACATCGCATATTCTTGAGTGCGTTATCAACTGGGTGAAGACGCCAGCAGAGTAAGTGCGGTAACCGTGTCTCATTTTTTTCCCACTGTTTTTACTGTGTATCTCTTTAACTAATTGTCCTTTTTTTTCCCCTCCAATGACAGATCGCCAGACTTCAATCCTATCGAAATGGTCTGGCATCAGCTGAAGGATCATATCCGAAAAGTCATGAAACCCTCCAAAAAGGATGAGTTGGCGCAAGGCATAATGAGTTTTTGGAACGATGTACTCACCGTGGAACGATGCAATAAATATATTGACCATATTGCTACTGTGTTGCCCATTGTGATCGAGCGTAATGGGCAAGCATCAGGAAGGTAGTATGGTATGGTACTGTACTGTAGTATGGTACGTACAGGCACACCAAGTACTGTATGATACAGGTAAGTATGGCACACATTTTTTCTTTCCTGAGAGAGCAGCACTAGCCATCTGATTACAAAGTATTTAACAGAAGTTACAGTATACAGTAGTTCCAGTATAGACTAGTTTGACAGTACTATCTGCATACTGTAGTCCAATATGGCGTAGCTATACAGTACACTATGCCATAATATGCACATAACTGCACTAATTTTTTCTTTTATTGTCTTTTCAGAGAAAAAAGGATGGAAAGGGGGAGGGGGGTATCATGTGTACATTGTGTGAACTGTGTGTACAGTAAAGTGTATCTAAAGTGCAGTCATGATTTACACAAAACCTCCCCTCTCTCAATGATCTACACAGAATGAGGAAGAAGATGAAGATGGAAAATTTGTTTTTATTATTATCAATGTGCATTAATCATGATTATCCACCGGCCTCTATTTTCAACTGTGCTGTACTATTTTGTTATTTCTCTTCTGCATACTTCAATAGTGAATCTACAGTCATGATTCCCACAACCCCCCCCCCTCTCTCAATGATTATTTGTATTTTTCTTTCCTGATAAAATAAAATACATATTTAATTACAAACAAAGGGTGAACGGCGCTCTAATAATTGTGAATATGTGCTTAAACAGTGAATATTCAGTGATACAATTTAAATATAAACCTGTTACTTTAAGTGTGAGGGTATGCTGCTGGATTCGTGGAATGGCTCCACAGACCAAGGCTAAAGGAACAACGACAAAAGAAACAGATCAAAAAACCTCATAGTATAGTATATAAAAAATTATATTGTGATAAAACAGGTGAGTATTGCACGTACATCAGTTTAAAATTATACTAGCAGTACATGTATATGGACATGTTACCAATCAGCAACAGATGGTGGGTAACGGTCACCGGATGGAGTCTCTTCTCCTCTCACGTCTCCCTTGGATACTCTCTGCACAGCTCAGACCGCCGTGGTGTCGGGCAGCAGCCCCACGGCGTGGACACAGCAACCCGATGAAATTCGGCTGTCCCACGGCGTTCTCACGGCAGCTGTTGCGGGAAAGCAGGCTCTCATTCACTGGCTTTCAGGCGTCTGTCTGCATGTACGGCATCCACTTTGAGCGCGCGACAATGACGTCATCAAGTGGCGCCAGTAGCTTTACAGTCCTACCCTGCCCTACATCACGGCGGTCTGAGCTGTGCAGAGAGTATCCAAGGGAGACGTGAGAGGAGAAGAGACTCCATCTGGTGACCGTTACCCACCATCTGTTGCTGATTGGTAACATGTCCATATACATGTACTGCTAGTATAATTTTAAACTGATGTATGTGCAATTCTCACCTGTTTTATCACAATATAATTTTTTATATACTAAATACACTATGAGGTTTTTTGCGCTGTTTCTTTTGTCGTCGTATATTTAATTACATCAAGATTTTATTTCTTTGAACTTTAAATTCACTGTGAATGTGTGTGGGGGGGATTCTTCATGAAGACATACAGTTTTAAGAATTGGTAACCTTTTTAATAATTGGTTACATAATCAGATTAACATAAGGGAAAGCCAACAATAGGAAAGTTAACGAATGGTTTGAGAGAGGTGTCGATAAGAGGTGGAAATCCTTGGGCGAGCCTTCTGTGTGTCTGCGGGGGGGGAGGGTGGGGGGTAAAGCTGCATGAAGGATTAGCTGTACTGTAGTTCAAAGACATGACATATTTTCAACAGTCAGGTCATCATAATAATTTGATCCCCACACCCCCAAATACATAAAAACCACAAAAGCTACAGCACCAATTGAATATCGTAATATCAAGATGGTTTAGGCAGGCACATGTTGAGAAAATAAAAAAGCAAGCAGTGGTGAAGTTATAGGCGAATGCGCAGTAATCATCAGCTAGCTCCCTTCCCAAAGAGGATTATACGCAGGCGCAGAGAGGTGATGCTCAGGTCATCATAATAATTTGATCCCCACACCCCCAAATACATAAAAATCACACAAGCTACAGCACAGATTGAGAATCATAATATCAAGATGGTTTAGGCAGGCTTGTGGAGAAAATAAAAATAAAAAATGAAGAGAAAAAAAAATATTTATTTTTTTGGTCACTCACTCTTGAACTTCGCAAGCAAGCAGTGGTGAACTTACAGATGCATGCGCAGTAATCATCAGCTATGTACTGTAGCTCCCATCCCAAAGAGGATTACACGCAGGCGCAGAGAGGTGATGCTTAGCTAGGGACGGACGATTAAAAACACAATGGCAAGCTTTAGAAATGGAATGGCTCTGGAGAGGTGTCTGTCGATAAGAGGTTCAAATCCTTGAGCGAGCCTTGTGTGTGTGCGTGGGGGAGGGGGGTACAGGGTACAGCTGCATGAAGGATTAGCTGTACTGTAGTTCAAAGACATGACATATTTTCAACAGTCAGGTCACCATAATAATTTGATCCCCACACCCCCAAATACATAAAAATCACACAAGCTACAGCACCGATTGAATATCGTAATATCAAGATGGTTTAGGCAGGCACATGTTGAGAAAATAAAAATAAAAAATGACGAGAAAAAAAAAATATTTTTTTTTTGGTCAGTCTTGAACTTTTTTTTCCCACAATGAGCATTAATAATCAACACAGAAGAATAAATCAAACCAGGCTCTGCACTGCACTGCACGTTATACATGCAGGAATGTGATGACAGGAATGTGATTGAAGACAGAAAGCCATCCATTCAAAGGAATGGTGGGGGAGAGGTGTACTGTAGATAAGAAGTTGAAATACCCTGCAGTGCAGTACATTAGCCGGTGTGTGTGCGGGGTCGAGCGAGGGGATATACAGTACGCCGAAATGTGATACTGTTACAGTACACCCCTATGCGTTTCAACAATATTCAAATGAGACATACAGCACTGTACATGCATGTATAAATATGCAAATTTACAATTACTGCGCGCGCACATGCAGACTGTGTACTGACGTAGGTTGAACTGCTACAGTATTAGACTTTGAAGACAACAGCTCGCGAACGCCCACCTGAGTTTTTAGACGGTATTGCAGTATTGCAGACAGCGCTAATAATAAGATAATATTACGAGCGCTAAAATACCGGAACATATTCCGTAAAACAAAATATACTGCATCTGCCCGCGGTTATCAGAGTTGCGCCGATACGGCCGCATTAGGATAAAGGCGGCCGCCACTGTACAGGACTCGCAGCACAGAGAGGATAGTTTGAGCCAGTCTTGTGCTCAATAATTGTATTACTCTAGTTAGTGTTAATATTAGGACACCTTCCTAAAGCCTATTTGGATTTGCATCCTTGGCTTTCCTGTTTTGAAATAAACCTGAAACCCAGGACTTGATTAACCTGTCCTTACACCTCAGAGTCATGTTACCATTACAGGTGGAGACAGAAGGATAGTTTGACCCCATCTCCCTTAAATGTGCAATCCAGTCTGTCACGTATGGCACACCTGTAAGCACATGCCTGTATACGGACAAGGGTTAATACACAGCTCGCAAGCTGTCCCAATTTTCCCCTTGGCAAAGGTCCCTAAAATGGACAATATCTCCCCTAAATCCGTCCCCATATACCACCTGTCATGAACAGCACACAAGTGAGTACGTGATTCAGATATGCAACCAGGGTTAATACACACGGCTACTCTAGCCAACTCGCATTTCTCCTCCGCAAAGGTACCTCCAATGAGTTAATATTAACCAATTACTCAATTGCAATAATATCTATACGCTTCCACCACCCAAGAGATGCAAAAAATATGTAATTAATAAATCTGCCAGGGTCTCAGGTCTTTGTTTTTGATAGAAAAAAACTATGCACTTAATACACAAAAATCTGTTGTAGCAAAATGTGTCCGAATATGTAAATACTCCCTCCAGAGCATGCAAAAGTTCATTCAGAGCCCAAAGCATCACTTATTAAATGTTTTAATATATATCAAAATACAGTGCTTAGATTACGGAAAAGGGAATTACATGAACATACAATTACAATAAATGCAGAACAGTTTCTCAAAATAAAAGGTTTAAACATAAACCAGAAAACCCTATATATTACCATATGTTATAGGTTTTCTCTCAGAGAAGTCAACGGCGCAAAAGAGAGACTCACATGTTTGGTCCAAACACACCTCTGTTGAAATCTGATTCTCATAATCTTTGCTAAAACTTAAGTATAATTTTTTTCCCATTGAAACAACATAAGCCCCACCCCCTGTCATAAATAGGCTGTGAGATTGACAGTTTTATGACAGAGTAAAAAAGCTCTTACACAAATGACGTTTGAATCCTGCCTCAATATATAGCATCACTCATAACTTGCCTCTTCTAATAGTTAGACACACGCGAGTCACATTAACATATTTGGGCGCTACACGTATGAATGCACACTATCTCCCCCCATTCCCGCAATCCTTTCTCTCCCCCCCAATTTCCTTCATTCTCTCTCCACCCCTTTCCCTCCATTCTCTCTCCCCACTTCCCTCCATTCTCTCTCCTCACTTCCCCTCCCCTTCTCTCCCTCCTCTCCCTCCCCCTATTCCCTCCATTCTCTCTCCGCACATCTGATACTGTCTCTCACCTCCATTCTGTGTCTCTCTTTCCCCATTCTCTGTCTGTCACTCTCTCCATTCTGTGTGTCTGTCTCTCTCTCACCATTCTCTTTGTCTGTCACTCTCTCTCCTCATTCTGGACCCTACCTGTCACTGAGGAGCAGGGGGGAGGGAGCCATCTTGTGCCCTGGCGGTAGACACTGGAAGATCTCAATTACTTCTGGGTCTTACTGCTGGAGCTCCTCTGCAGGTAACCCTGCCCCCACCCTCTACAATTGCTGCCAGACCTGGCCTCTGCCCTTCTCCTGCTCTCCTCCCCGCAGGCATCCTCCTGCTCTCTGCTAGGAGGTAAGGGGGGCATTGGAGGTAAGGGGGAGCATGGGAGGTAAGGGGGGGCCCATCGGAGGTAAAGGGGAGGCATCTGAGGTAAGGGGGGGCATTGGAGGTAAAGGGGAGGAAATGGAGGCATGGGGCACTACTTACTTACTTGCTCCGTGCAGGATCGAAAAGAAAAGGACGGGCTTCACTGCGCAAGCTCATATAGAGCCTGGCTGCGCACCCAAAAAATTCCTGGCAGCACGCCAACACACGTCAGACCAATCAGATAGGGTGATTTTTTACCCCGGCACGAGCAGACAAATTGAAAGAGAATTGCATGTGTTGCTTGGGCTGCAAAGACGGATCACCAGTGAGGAAAATCCAGTTGCCTGTTGCGACCGTGCGACTGGATTTGTTGAGGGCTGACAATAAAAATACGGATGCCTAACTCCCTGGTATCTCTCCTGGATCTGAAGGCAAAAGCACATGTATGTCCCTTTTATAACCTTGGTAGGGGTAAAACCCCATCCTCAGTTATTGGGCAGAATACATTGGATATAATTGCTGCACGAGGATCACACCGTTATCATATGACCCTTTTGGCAGTTTTCTACAACCAGCCAGTACTGGTTATACTGACCTTTAAAAGGCAACAATTACACCCTACACTGCCAGGGCTAACATGCAGGTATTTCAAAATGTTAGCAAGGGTGCTACATGTATATAAGGAGGAGGGACTATTCTAGAAGGTTTTAGGTTCCAGGAGGACATTAGGAGTGGAGTCTCAGGGAGAGTAGGTAAGTAATGTTTATAAAGTAATAGTATAGACCAGGCCCCCCTGTTTATTATGTTGTAGATAGGGACATGTAAGAGTTGTGTGCAGAGGTACATATAATGGAGACCGATTTGGGTGAAATTATATCTTGGCTTTATTGAACCTGTTCCTTTTATCCAGGCAAAACATACAAAAACAACAAAATAACAAACCCGTATCCCTTTGTAAGGGCTACCTTACTTTCCCAGACCCTATCTGAAGGACTGGATGGATATTCCCATTACCAGCCTATCACCCTAAATTCTCAAGAAGTACCTTAAGCAGGTGGCCCTTCATGTCATCTCTGGCAGGTTCCTGGGTCCTCTGTGTACAGGAAATATAGGTCTCTGGATGTCTGGGTGTCTTCATTTCAGCACAGCCTTTGTGCTCAAGACAGTGTCTGTGAGCAGGCTTCTCTGCTCTCCTGTCAGCCCAAATGTGAGATAAGGAATCTCTCTCCTGTGTCTCACATGGGGCTTTTTACAGAGCTCTTATTAGTCCAGGTGGAGACTGGTTAATTGAGTGGCTGCAATCAACTACCTCTCAGCTGGATTCTCAGAGCTCAGAGGCTGCTTTATTTAAACAGGGATAAGTCCCTGCTACATACCTCCCTTGTTTGTGGGAAGCTCGCCACAGCTAAAGCCCATTCTTCCACTCTCACTCAAGATATCTCTGCTGCTCGAATGAGAGTGGATGGAGGAAGAGAATCCTTAGTCTGGCTGGGATTGGAGCCCTTTCTCCAGGTCAGCAATGTCTCCTTAAAAAGGTGCTTGAGCTCAGCACTCTTCAGTCGCTCCAGGAGGACTTTTCCCAAGCACAGTCTTTCTTCTGACCACTTGGTCATGTATTTTTCCCTGCGCCGGGCGATCCTTTCTACTCTAATTTTAGGGTGACCACCTGCATCGGGTTCTGTAGCCATATTCACAGGTGGTTCAAGCTAGGCAGAGTTTTTATCCATACCGATTGACTCCCGTGGCATCTCAGTTTGGTAGTTACCTAGTGTTGTACCTGTAGAGGTCTGAACACCGATACAGTTCTGCCTCAATCTAGCCAAATATTGCACCTCTCTAGCGGCTATTTTCATTGTGAGAATTATGACTTGGGCCACAGGCCACAGTAGCATGACTATTGATATTGCGCTTCAGTCGTGATTAGTTTCTTATTCCTGACTTGTGTGGAAAACTGATCGTGGTATTGAGATGACATTACGAGTGCACTTTTGGCAACGCACAGCTTGCTTGGTTGTGATGTAGAACCTATATCTGGATTGAATCACTCCAGCAGCTGCCTTCATTTTTTTTGTAGTATCATTGCTGCAGACACTTCCTAACATTTGGCTAGAGTAAGATTACACACTGCTTCAAATGTTCATAATTGTTTCATTGACGTTGCATTCTCCATATGGTTTGGAGAAGGCAGGCTGCTTTATTCTGTCGATTAAGCCAAAGAGTTTTCATTCCTCTATAGGCAGCCTGTATGGTGAGCGCTGCAGAGCGTTTGCGCAGATACATTTCTCTTTCCAACCTTGCTTGGACAAGAGCTTTCTAGTACTTCTGAATTAGTCTGCTGCTTTTCTCCCTTTTTAAGAACATAGAAGGTAATGAACTATACAAATCACATTAATCCTTTGCTCCAAAAAAAACCTGAAAAGGTGTATCACTGGGGGCGCTGTAGAACAGCTGAATAGATCTAAATGAGGTTTTCACCTGTGTCTCAAGATAGAAGTGCAGGCCATTGGATCTGAGTGTATACATATAAAACAATGTCGCTATATAAAAAAACATGAATCTCTAGCTTCTGAGGTTACTATGGTAACCTTTAGACAACAATGGGCTCTGGGGAGAGCATCATTTAAACCTCCCGACACCTGATATTTCAAACGCTTATATACATCCTGAACGAAGCATTAGACTTTCAAACTAAATGCAGATATGGAAAGAGCAATACGAGTAAATAAAAATAAAATGTCGATCAGCACGTAGAGCCACTCTGTAAGCCTGTAATAGGCTAGTAGGAAATATCACTGGTATTGCACTGATAATTCTAGTAGTGCATCAAAAATAAACATTTTTGAGGCACTTTGCATGTGCAATTTGTTGATACATAAGTCTTTAAATTCAGAAAAAGTGTTTCTGCCATAATAAGAGTCAACATGTTAAAGAAAATATATGATCAGACGAAAAGAAAGCAAAATAAAATGACTCATAACATCGGCAAGAAAAAGCTACTAGAGAATATCAGTGTTTCAATGCCATCTTGTAAGACTGCACATTGTCAATTTGAATAAGCCTTTGTGGGAAACAAATATCTCTCTGTACTCCTTTTAATTAGTGTGTAATATCTCACAACAACAATTTTTTGCTGGATTATATAGTTAATATCCTCTTGGGGAAAAATAGTCGTAACAAAAAAAAGTTATACTTCCCACAGCAAAAAAAGAAAGATAGCTGTTTATTTAATTGCATATTCTGTCAATAAAACATAATTGATAGAAAGGTATCTAGCAATTGTTTGGCAATAAAATTCTTACTCTATGCATGTACAAGCAGTCCTCGGTTATCCGACACAATGCGTTACTAAAAATGGCGTTTGATAGCGAAACATTGTAAAGCGAAACACGTTTTCCCATAGGAACACTGTTTAAATGAAAGGTTCCATTCCTGAAGGCATTTTTAATGCTAAAATACACAAATATTTTACACAGACAATAAGATATGCAGCATAAACATAAATTATATAGTGTATATACTGTATTATATATATAATATAACATAATATATAATATAAAAATATAATATATTATATAGTATAATATAGTATAATATATGTTATATACACAAACAGCTTTGCAAAGCGTCATAAGAGCGTTGGATAAGCCGTTTTGGTGTTGTAAAAATAAACATAGGTATGCATTGCATAGCATTGGATAAGCCATTCGTTGTAAAGCGAAGCCTTGTAAAACGAGGACTGCCTGTACTATATGTATATCTTTATTTATATTGCGCCATACGTGTACATATCAGTTCACAGTAGTAATAGACGCAACTAAATAATATGCATAATGAGAAAAACTGCTTCAAACATAAAAGTAATAGTAGGAAAAGGAGTCCCTGCTCCAAAGAGCTTACAATCTAAGTGATTGTGGCTTACTTAGTGTCTGATGATAGTGAGAGTCTGATAATGAGAAGTGATCTGTATCCAGCTGGAGAGAGCAACCCCGAGTGGGGATAATGGGACCATATTCATTCTCATTTTCCATACGTTTGGCTCCAGTCATACATATCTCCTACTATTTATCTTATTTGGCCAACCTGAAACATATTTAGGAATAAAATAAAGACCTTTGTGGTCTCATAAGCTCAAGCACATTGTGACAGGGCCTTCCCCCTATCTAAAAGGCTTAAAAATAAAGCCTGTCTTTAGCTGATGAGTCCAGCAGCGAGCTGGTTAATGTCAGCAGGAGTTAATTGACCAGTCTCCACCTGGCTCATCAAGCATGCTTAAAAGCCTGCTGCACAGACAGAGAGAATCTGTGCTGCTAGAGATATCCCAGGGAAACACCGGTCCCTGGAACCCGCCAGAGGGAGCACCGCACAGACACCACCACAGACCCTTGACTGACGTGGAGAACACTCTACCTACAAGTACCTCTCTTTGCACTTGTGTCAAATGTTGGTAAGAGGCTTAGGGCCTCATGCAGTAAGCGTCGGAAAGGCACTTCTCGCCACTTTTCTGCCTAAAAAGCCTACCGTATTCAGAAAGGGGCCAGAAAGTTGCGAGATTCCAAAAAAACGCCAGTTTTGCTGGCGGTTTTTTTTTCTGCCGGTGGCGGGCCGAGAAGGCACTTTCCGCCTAAAAATCCAACTTTTTCAGCCACCCTGTATTCTAGTAGAGGCGAGTAGCTAAGCGGAGCTATTCGCCTCTCTAGAATACCGTTTCGCTGGCGGATCAACCACGCAAGAAAAAGATGGCAAGTTGCTGCTGAGAGGCAGCGGATGAGTGGCGGATCGGCACTTAGAAAAAATTCAGGCCTTTTTCCTGGCTGGGATTGATGCCGGGGGTCTCCGGAGCTGATACCATTAATATCAGCACCGGACCCCCCCGGCATGCATCCGAGGCAGGAAAAATGCATTTAAAGCCCACTTCATTACCTTAGCGGTTAACCGCTAAGGCAAAGAAGGGGTTAAAGAGCTGTGCCAGGTTTATTGTGGGTAGTGGGGGTGGGTGAAGGGGGTATTTGGCCCTTGTTGTTTGTTTAGGGCTTGCGGGGGGGTTGCGGGTGCACTTAACCCCTTCACGACCGTAGCGGTTAATACCGCTACGGTCATGAAGGGGTTAAGGCCTCCCGCTACCTACCCGCAAGCCCTAAACAAACACCATTGGGGCTAATACCCCGTTCACCCACCCCCACTACCCACAATAATAAAAAATACACACACCAGCCCCACACTAACTAAATAAATATATATATATATATATATATATATATATATATATATATATATATATATATATATATATAGACCATACGATACCGGTTGCAACACGACATCAAGGGACAGCACTCAGGTAAGTAAATCAAAAATGTTCTATATTTGATAGAAGACACAAAAACCGACGTTTCGGTCCCCCAGTGGGACCTTTCTCAAGGTGGTGCAATTGAATGCAGTGCACAATACATATATATACCCCAAACCCCAGTGCAATTCAACAAAACCAATCACAGTTAATTAGCCTCACCTGCCTATGTGACATGCATCCACAGTATCAGCAGGTAAAGAGCATCCATTTTGAATATATTAACTCTATATTTGTTTACCTGATATGTGTTTAGGCATGCGCATAAAGGCTCAGGAATTGCATAATGTTACTGCTGAGAGACTACATATGTCTGCCAGACCCAGCGATATCTTGGAAAACCGGAGAGAGTGCGCATGGGCTAAACTGATCTGGAGCTGATACCTGGATAGATTAACTATTTCAGGGACGTGCAAAATACACATTGTAACTGCAAGTTAAGCGAAACATGTGAAACATCTGATGTGCTCACCGTAAATGTGCAAAAAAATGTGAGGGATTAAAACATACTGTATATACACACGTGTGGATGACGTGGCTGACTGGAATCTAGGACAATATATAAATGCTGAAAGCACTCATCCATATAACGCCTAATGCATAGTGTAAGAAATGATAATGCAATGGTGACTCTATGCATCATGTCAGGAAGCGACACCTTAAAAAACCAACAAAAATACATAATGCAGACAATGTCAAATAGAGAAACTGGTAATAAATTAGAATACATGCTGTGTCACACTCTCAGCAAACATTGCTACAGGTGGCTCTTGACTAAAAGGGACCTGAGGTATCTGACACACTGTAATGCACCAGCATACATAAAAAGTGAAATCGTGCATCAAAGCATAATAATTTGCACAAACAAAAAAGACAGTATATAAATGCTGAAAGCACTCAGCCATAGAACGCATAATGCGTAGTGTAAGAAGTGATAATGCATTGATGACTATGTATCCTTTCAGGGAGCGACACCTTAAATACCAACATAAACACATAATGCAGACACTGTCACATGGAGAAACTAGTGATAAATTGTGTGTGTCTCGCTTTCAGCAAACATTGCCACAGGTGGATCTTGACTGCAAGGGACCTAAGGTGCCTGACATGATGGAGGAAATGTGGCTAACTGGCTGACACCCCAAGGCAGTATGCGCTGGTTTTGCTGTTAAAGATGAATCCTAGTATCAGCAGGCAGCTCAATGGGCCAGGTGCGGAGATTACAGGAAACAGCTTAATCTGAAGTCCTCATTTAGACCCCTTGGGCTCAATGTGCCCAAACTGTAGATGAGTCTGGCTTCAAGCTGTAGTAGTGTCCTGTTGCGATTCCCTCCTCTCCCCGAAGTCCGTGCCTGGGCAATTGGCATACAACGCAAGGTGGCGAGCCCATGCCTCTTCTCTTTGTAATGTCTTGCTACTGGTTGATGTGACAAATCCTCCTTGTTTTCAGTATCAGCCAGTGCCTATATAAATATATGACCCCAACAACACCTATACCCCCCTAACATACAGTATAGTCATGAGCACAATGACTATTATCCACAAATGGATAATAGTGCAGTTGTCCATTTAAAATACATACACAACAATAAAGACATTAAATACATATAGCACTCATCCATGTGCGGCTGCCACGATGAAGGCCATCCTCATCTTCCTCATGCCCATGCCCCATTCGCTTCTGCAAAACAGACACAAGAATAAAAACATCCAATGTAATGTCCCCTAACCCCTTAATCACCATAGCGGTTATTAACTGCTACAGTCATTAAGGGGTTAACCCACCATCACCCACATACCCTCCCCCACTACCCCCCCAACCACCCTCACCCACTACCCACAGGGGAGACCTACCAAATACCCTTGGGGCCAATACCCCCTCCCCCAGCACATACAGTACAATAATGTGCCAAATAACTATTATCCACATAGGGATAATACATTATTTGGCCATTATTAAACACATTAAATACCGTAATAAAGTAAAGAAAATTCTACTAACCTCATCAATTATAAGGCTCCGACGCCAGCATCATCCTTGGGGTCCGTTGCCAAAATAATAAATAGCCAATACATCTCTATTACATTCACATACCAATGAACCCCTTAATCACCTTTTCGGGTTACTGACCTCAAAGGTAATTAAGGGGTGAAGCCATCCTGCAATGGCAACACCACTTATGCATAACATCCTCAATGAATTAAAAAACTATTTCCTACACAAATCTCATGTAATCATTCAATCTGAAGCCTCAAATGCCACTTAAAACATAGCATTTACAGTGTATACATGTAGCATAACATGTAAACTACATGTACACGCTGCAAATCAATGTTAACAATACAGTAATCCAACTCAAATAGCCTGACATCACAGGAAGTATATTATGTCATCAAATAAAGTCACCATCAATGAATTAACAGACATGAATTACATCCCTAAACAATTAAAATACCATCCATACCAATTACACAATTAACTATACTGTAGCTATCGTAACAGAGAACAAGTTCAAAACATACAAAAAAGGACACCAACAATTACAATATACTATAGCAAGGCTCTCCATAACCTACAGTACAGCATAAAGCCCAAAACTTACATCTCTCTAATAATAAAATACATTTAACACACATCTATGCATAGCAGCATAGCCACAATCATTTACAATACAGAAAATCAAGCTTTAACAACACTATCATTTCTTACCCTGTATGTGTATATCTCTCTAGACATACATACATACAGTGGCAAGAAATGATATGCATAAAAAAAAATGAAGACATGAAAAAGCAAAAAAAAAACACATTAACATTAAATACATTTCTTTATTTAACTTACCATTACTTGTATGTATTTTAAATGGACAACTGCACTATTATCCATTTGTGGATAATAGTAATGTTGCCCATTACTGTATTGTATGTTGTGTATTGATGCTATGTTTATTGGGGGCATTTGTCCCCAATAAACATGCTATTATGCGTTAACCCTTCATTACCTTAGCGGCTATCCGCTATGGTAATGAAGCAGCATTAATGTATTTTAATAATATTGTGCGGGAGCAGGGGGCCCCCTGAGCTAAACCGCATTTATTTGTGGCTCAGAGACCCCCTGCTTCCCGAGTTACAGGCCCCGGTTTGGGGCATCGGTTACAGTGTGGACGCCATGTTTGTTGCGGGCACGTAGCGTATTGGACGCTATAAACATGGCGGCTACACTGCCCATCCGATCACACATACCGGGGCCTGTAACTCGGG
Source organism: Ascaphus truei (assembly GCF_040206685.1). Lineage (NCBI taxonomy): Eukaryota > Metazoa > Chordata > Amphibia > Anura > Ascaphidae > Ascaphus > Ascaphus truei. The sequence goes on from NC_134485.1 coordinate 178,273,723, forward strand.
AAGCAGGGTGTCCCTGGTCCACAAAGTGATGCGGTTCAGCTCGGGGGACCCCCTGCTCACTGTACAGTATTATTAAATAAATATTCATGCTGCTTCGTTACCATAGCAGATACCCTGTAAGGTAAGGAACGAGTCTTTATTGATATGTGTGTTTTACTCATAGTGTAGATGTGCAGAGGGTCTCCGGAGCTGAAGCGCTTTTGTTTTAGGTCCGGGGACCCCCTGCTCCCTGAGATACAGGCCCCTTTAGGGGGTGCCGGTATCCCTCTGCTTTGTTTACATGCCGGGGTCACGTGATCGGGACCTTTAAATGCAGAGGGATACCGGCACCTCATAAAGGGGGCTGTATCTCGGGGAGCAGGGGGTCCCCCGACCTGAAACCAATGCGTTTCAGCTCCGGAGACCCCCTGCACATGTACACTATGAATAAAAGTTGTTTTAAAAATAATTTTTATTGTGCTGATGTTTGCGCCGAGAGAGCAGTGGATCTCTCTCGGCTGCAAACACAACTCGGCAGGGGACGGCTTCTCGGCAGTTTCTCGCCAGGCAGCCGTCCCGCCACCGGTTACACGCCATTTCATCAAATGGTGGTGGCTAATTCATTCGCCAGGGATTCGCCCCTTACAGCATACAGACAGTTTAACTCGCCAAAAACATGGCTAATTGCTAAACTGGCGAATGCATTTTTTCGCTGCTAACTGCATGATACCCTTAGCCTTCCAGCCCTCAGATAGGGAATGCTGAAATGTTATTCAGTCCCCATACATGGGGTTAGGCCTGGTTGTTGTTTTCTGTTCTAATGTGTTTACTGATATGAAGCTGTTTTCTGTTTAAAGCTGCTGGCTAATCAAGCCTACATTTATTTTCTCCTAAAATCATCTCTGGTGTTTTACCCTCTGCACACATCTCCTACACACATCAACATCTGCAAACGATTAATGCCAACTTGTATGGAATCCAGAGTCTATAGATGCATCGGGTATAGGTGCAACTAATCATTTTAAATCATTAACAGACATTTCAGTAGATGGACTTTATCATAGATAATGGTTAGTACACTTTAGGGAATAAACACTTTGGAGTCTAATTGAAAAATATAGCCACCTAAATATCAAGGCAAAAGTGATACCTTTCTGCGGGCAAAAAATATTTGTTAAGGAAATAAATCCTTTGAAAGCAGAAAATATGTGTTCTTTCATACATATTGTGCAATTTGTTTGGCCCCTTAGTTGCACCACTTCTGGCTTGGGAAATGCTGAGGAATGAACCTCATGGTAGTGAATAACCTCTGAGTATGTATGTCAAAACATCTTTTTTTTTATCACCAAATATTTCAGAAAGATGTTAGAAATTATAATTACTTTGAACTAAAAGTTTTATTATAGAAGGTTAATGAACACACGCAGCATTTGTAAGCAGTCTGACTGATATTTATCATCAGCAGTCCCATACCCTTCAATAAAGTCTTACCAATAGAAGTCAGTATTTTCCATGAAATTTGTATATTTTTTGGGCCCAGAAATCCCAAATCGTGTTGACTGGAGTCGACATACAGTAGAGTTTCATACTGTATCTCTGTTTTTCAGCAAAACATTATTGTGTTACCCTTTTTTGTGTAGGCCTACTGTAGCACAAAGACAGCAATGTTAAATGCATTTTTGCACAGCACCAATGCAGCACAATTTTGAAACTATTAGTCTGCCCTTACACATTTGCTAAAACTCCAAAAGTGCAAACATCACTTGTGATAAAAATATACAAAGAATGAATGCAGCATTACAGCTCAGGTTACTGATTTTGTAGTTGTAGGACATGCAGCTCTGCATACAGTTTCGCAAATATATAAAGTTACTGACCAAACAGCTTACAGTCTATATTTTTAATGCTTAAGGCACATCAACTCTATTTTGTCTTCAAGCCAAATCCATAGGGCCTGGCAAACCACCAGAGTTAACCCCGTTTTCAAAAGAGGTGACAAAAACATTGTCTCCAACTACACTTATCTCTATTCTAGCTATACTATGACTCTTTAACCTCTTCTTTTGGCCTTCAACAGTGGACTGCAGCCAGGACCCACAAGGATAGGCACTACCTAGACATGGTTTTCACTAAAACTTTTCTCTCTCTGATTTCTCCATCTCCCCCTTTCCTCTCTCTGACCATCACCTAATCTCATTTTCTCTTTCTCACTTCTCCCCTTCTCCATCTACCTCTCGTTTCTGCAGAAACCTGCGCTCTATTAACCAGCCTTTTTATTCCACTTTACGGTCCTCCCTCTCTTCTCTCAGTTCTGTTCCAGACCCTGACAACCTGGTCAGGAACTACAACTCTGCCTTATCCTCCTCTCTTGATCTACATGCCCTGCTTTCCCTATGCCATCCTCACTCTTCTATCCCCAGACCCTGGCTAAATTCCCACACGTGCACACTGCGTTCCTCCACTCGTTCTTCTGAACGCCTCTGGAGGAAATCTCACACTCTCGCAGATTTACTTCACTACAAATTTATGCTATCCTGTTTCAACTCTGCCCTCTCAGGCTAAACAAACTACTTTTTTTCACTAATCAACATGCACAAGTCTAACCCATGCCGACTCTTCTCTGTCTTTGACCCTCTACTCAAACCACCCTCAGCTGCCTCTTCTTCCACCATCTCACCTCAGGACTTTGCTGACTATTTTAAGGAAAAGGTGAAATCCATACGTCATAACATATCCTCTGTTTCCTCCTCCCATCCTACACCGCTTCCTAACTTTCCTCCTGCCTTCCTTGACTCTTTACCCACTGTCTCAGAGGAGGATGGCCACTGCTGATCTCCTCTTCTTCCTCTACCACTTGCCCTCTTGCCTTCTTGACCCCATTCCCATCTCCTAAAACTTCTTACTCCTATTATAACCCCTACGCTCGCACATATTTTTAACTCCTACCTCTACCTCTGGTACTTTCCCCTCAAACATGCAACAGTTATACCATTACTCAAAAACAGCAAGCTTGACCCTACCTGTCTTACTATCGACCGGTCTCCCTCTTGCCTCTAAACTCCTTGAACGTCTTGTATTCTCTCGCTTTCTTCACTTTCTCAACACCCATTCTCTCTTAGAGCCTCTACAATCTGGCTTCCGCACTGCTCACTCGAATGAAACAGCCCTCACTAAAATAACTAATGATCTCCATGCTGCCAAAGACAGAGGTCATTACACTCTGCTCATATTACTCAACCTCTCTGCAGCATTTGGCACCGTGGACCACCCTCTTCTCCTTCCCATTCTCCATACTCTTGGTATTCGTAACAAAGCTCTATCCTGGATCTCCTGTTACCTCTCCCATCGTACTTTCAGTGTCTCTTCTGCTAACACCTCCTCTATGGATCTCTCTGTGGGGGTACCCAAGGGCTCTGTCTTGGGACCTCTTCTCTTTTCTCTGTACACACTTTCTCTAGGTGACATAATCACATCTCTTGGGTTTAAATATCACCTCCATGCTGACGACACACAAATTTACTTTTCAACCCCCGACCTTACACCTACTGTACAGACCAAAGTTGCTGAATGTCTCTCTGCGATATCATCTTGGATGGCCCTCCGCCAACATAAACTTAACATGGCAAAAACAAAGCTCCTCGTACTTCCTCCCAAACCTGGCCCTACTACCTCCTTCCACATTACTGTTGGAAGTACTATCATTCACTCAGTAGCCCAAGCACGCTGCCTAAAGGTCACATTTGGCTCCTCTCTCAAATTCTCCTCTCACATTCAAAATGTTTCTAAAACCTGCCGCTTTTTCCTCCGCAATATTACAAAGATACGCCCTTTCCTCTGTTGCTCGACTGCTAAAACTCTGACTCAGGGCCATATTCTCTCCCATCTCGATTACTGTAACATCCTGCTGTCCGGCCTTCCTGACTCATCTTTCACCCCTACAATCTATCTTAAACGCTACTGCCAGAATCACTCTACTCTTTCCTAAATCTGTCTCAGCATCTCCCCGGCTGAAATCACTCTCCTGGCTTCCTATGAAATCCTGCATCTCGCACTCAATTCTCCTCCTCACTTTTAAAGCTTTACACTCTTCTGCCCCTCCTTACATCTCAGCCCTAATTTCTCGCTATGCAGCATCCCGACTCTTGCGTTCTGCTCAAGGATGTCTTCCTCTACCCCCTTTGTATTTAAAGCCCTCTCCCGCCTAAAACCTTTCTCACTGACTGCACCGCACCTCTGGAATGCTCTTCCACTCAATACCTGACTAGCACCCTCTCTAACCACCTTTAAGACCCACCTCCAGACACACTTGCTTAAAGAAGCATACGTATAGCACTGTGGCTAATACTATACACGATACATAAAGCTTGGCCCCCTGCAGACACACTTACAAGATTTCCCTCCTACTGTCTCTGTACATCAGGGCTGCACAACACGCGGCCCGCGGGCCGCATGCGGCCCGCCTGGCCTCTCTGTGTGGCCCTCGATGAGATTTAAGAAGAAAAAAAAAACTTTGAAAAAAAAAAAATTTGGAAAAAAAAAAAAAACTTTGAAAAAAAAAAAACTTTGAAAAAAAAAAAAACTTTGAAAAAAAAATGGCGCCAATTCCCTGCGGTCCCGGCGCGCATGCGCTAGGCCCGCTCCGTCCCCCCCCCCTTCCCTGCTCCCAACGCGGGGCGGAAGGGGAAGCAACACGCAGCTCCTCTGCGGGCCCGCTCCCCCCCCTGCTCCCAACGTGGGCCGGAGGGGGAAGCAACATGCAGCTCCTCTGCGGGCCCGCTCCCCCCCCCCTGCTCCCAACGTGGGGCGGAGGGGGAAGTAATAATTAAATAATTCAGCTCCTCCAGCGGCCTGCTTCTCACCGCTTCCCTCCGCGGCCAGCTTCTCGCCGCGGCCAGCTTCTCGCGTCCCCCACGAGCTCACCTCCCGTGCCCTCCTCCCCCCCCCTTCCCCCAACCCGCGCCCCCCTCCCCCCCCTTCCCCCAACCCGCGCCCCCAAGCCCACCTCCCGTCCCAGGCAGCTGCCGCAGGGATATCGGGGGCAGGAGGAGCAAGCGTCCGGCGGCAACCTGCACCCACCCGGGTCAAGGTAAGTCACTGTCACTGTTAGTCACTGTCACCCAAGTCACTGTCACCCAAGTCACTGTCACCCACCCACCCAGTCACTGTCAAGTCACTGTCACCCACCCAGTCACTGTCACCTACCCACCCACTGTCACCTACCCACCCACTGTCACCCACCCACCCAGTCACTGTCACCCAGTCACTGTCAAGTCACTGTCACCCACCCACCCACCCAGTCACTGTCACCCAGTCACTGTCAAGTCACTGTCACCCACCCACCCAGTCACTGTCACCCACCCACCCAGTCACTGTCACCCACCCACCCAGTCACTGTCACCCACCCAGTCACTGTCACCCTGTCACCCAGTATCTGTCACCCACCCACCCAGTCACTGTCACCCACCCACCCACCCACTGTCAGTGTCACTGTCACCCACCCACCCAGTCACCCACCCAGTCACCCACCCACCATCCCCATGCACTGTCCCACCCAGTCTCTGTGTCCCACCCTGTCACTCTTCCCACCCAGTCACTGTGTCCCACCCCGTCATTGTCACCCACCCAGTCACTGTCACCCACCCAGTCACTGTCACCCACCCAGTCACTGTCATAGTCACTGTCACCCACCCAGTCACTGTCACCCACCCAGTCACTGTCACCCACCCAGTCACTGTCACCCACCCAGTCACTGTCACCCACCTATCCACCCAGTCACTGTCACCCACCCAGTCACTGTCACCCACCCAGTCACTGTCACCCACCCACCCAGTCACTGTCAAGTCACTGTCACCCACCCAGTCACTGTCACCCACCCACCACTGTCACCCACCCACCCAGTCACTGTCACCCAGTCACTGTCAAGTCACTGTCACCAACCCACCCAGTCACTGTCAAGGTCACTGTCAAGTCACTGTCACCCTGTCACCCAGTCACTGTCACCCACCCAGTCACTGTCACCCACCCACCCAGTCACTGTCAGTGTCAGTGTCACCCACCCACCCAGTCACCCACCCAGTCACTGTGTCCCACCCAGTCACTGTGTCCCACCCAGTCACTCTTCCCACCCAGTCACTGTGTCCCACCCCGTCACTGTCACCCACCCAGTCACTGTCACCCACCCAGTCACTGTCACCCACCCACCCAGTCACTGTCATAGTCACTGTCACCCACCCAGTCACTGTCACCCACCCAGTCACTGTCACCCACCCAGTCACTGTCACCCACCCAGTCACTGTCACCCACCCAGTCACTGTCACCCACCCAGTCACTGTCACCCACCTATCCACCCAATCACTGTCACCCACCCAGTCACTGTCACCCACCCAGTCACTGTCACCCACCCAGTCACTGTGTCCCACCCAGTCACTGTCACCCAGTCACTGTCACCCACCCAAGGGGGAGAGTGATGTGAGGTGCAAGGGGGGGAGAGTGATGTGAGGTGCAAGGGGGGGAGAGGGATGTGAGGTGCAAGGGGGGGAGAGGGATGTGAGGTGCAAGGGGGGGAGAGGGATGTGAGGTGCAAGGGGGGGGAGAGGGATGTGAGGTGCAAGGGGGAGAGGGATGTGAGGTTCAGGGGGGGAGAGGGATGTGAGGTTCAAGGGGGGAGAGGGATGTGAGGTGCAAGGGGGAGAGGGATGTGAGGTGCAAGGGGGGAGAGGGATGTGAGGTGCAAGGGGGGAGAGGGATGTGAGGTTCAGGGGGGGAGAGGGATGTGAGGTGCAAGTGGGGAGAGGGATGTGAGGTGCAAGGGGGGAGAGGGATGTGAGGTGCAAGGGGGGAGAGGGATGTGAGGTGCAAGGGGGGAGAGGGATGTGAGGTGCAAGGGGGCAGAGGGATGTGAGCTGCAGGGGGAGGGATGTGAGGTGCAAGGGGGCAGAGGGATGTGAGATGCAAGGGGGCAGAGGGATGTGAGCTGCAGGGGGGAGGGATGTGAGCTGCAGGGGGGAGGGATGTGAGCTGCAGGGGGGAGGGATGTGAGCTGCAGGGGGTGGTGGGATGTGTGTGGGGTGTAGGGGGGTATTGTGTGTTTGATGTGGAGGGGGGTATTGTGTGTTTGATGTGGAGGGGTGTATTGTGTGTGGGTGAGGGGGAGAGATGGGGGTATGAGAGATAGATGGGGAGTATCGCAATGGTTGATAGTGTTGGGTTCTGGGGGAGATATGAGGATGATGATGGGTGCTGGAGGAGAGATGATGATGATGATGATGATGATGATGATGATTTTACCCGTGCGGCCCAATTTATTTTTCCTTGGAGCAGTTCGGCCCTTCGCACTTTACGAGTTGTGCAGGCCTGCTGTACATGCTTCCTACCTATCAATTATATTGTAAGCTCCTTGGAGCAGGGACTCCTCTTCCGAAATGTTACTTTTATGTCTGAAGCACTTCTTCCCATGACCTGTTATTTGTATTATTTGTTAGTTATATGATTGTCACATGTATTACTACTGTGAAGTGCTATGTACATTAATGGCGCTATATCAATAAAGACATACATACTGTATATACATATATACATATATACATACATACTGTCCAACACCATGGAAACATGCATTCATTCCCACTTAAGCAACTAGTATTAGAAGTCACATTTCCTTAGTCAATTCTAATCTGGCTTTCAACCAAATTGCTCCATAGTAACAACCCTCTTAAAAATATGCAATGAGATTCAGTGGGGAATGGAACATGGAGAGTTGAATGGTGCAATATTTCAACATATTTTAATATATATATGATACTTTGATACTGTTGACCATGCTATTATGTTAAACAAGTTGTCATACTCTCGTATCGACAACATGCTTTTAACTGGTCTATCTCTTATTTAACATACTGGACACCTAACAAGCTCCAATTAAACCCCCAAAATACCCACAACATATATATAAGCATATGAGTGTCAGAAGAGTGCTACTGAGCTGGCAATTGCATTAAAACCAGAGACATAACATAAAACACAGACAGAGCTCAGTTTTTAGCACATCTAGTGAGACTCATACACGGTACAGTGCCTAAATATATATGGATTAACTAATAAGTAAATGGTCTTTTAGTTTGACATTTTTGGCCAAAATTGTTGTAAGCCCCTGAGCCAACGCCAAGGCAGACCACATATCAGGGGTCCCTAACGCTAATATAAATTCTTAATAACCTGTTTAATAACAGGAAGAATGATTTATAGTAAATCTGTCAATATTAGCTGTAAAGTTCTGTCTGACTGAAGCTTTTATTAACCTGTACATTACCAGGAAAAGCACTCTGTATTAGAGATGTCTCAGCCAAACTGCAAGCCAAAGTTCTGTCTGACTGAAGCTTTTATTAACCTGTACATTACCAGGAAAAGCACTCTGTATTAGAGATGTCACAGCCAAACTGCAAGCAGGCAAGTTCCCCTGAGTGGAAGATGCTATGGAGTGAGCCCATAACCATTTAAATGTGGGAGGGGGTGAGCTTAAATTAAGTAGGAGGTTGCCAACCTCCAATCAGCTATGACTAGCTGGACAAGAATTGTAAAACATACTGGACACCTAACAAGCTCCAATTAAACCCCCAAAATACCCACAACATATATATAAGCATATGAGTGTCAGAAGAGTGCTACTGAGCTGGCAATTGCTTATTAGTTAATCCATATATATTTAGGCACTGTACCGTGTATGAGTCTCACTAGATGTGCTAAAAACTGAGCTCTGTCTGTGTTTTATGTTATGTCTCTGGTTTTAATGCAATTGCCAGCTCAGTAGCACTCTTCTGACACTCATATGCTTATATATATGTTGTGGGTATTTTGGGGGTTTAATTGGAGCTTGTTAGGTGTCCAGTATGTTTTACAATTCTTGTCCAGCTAGTCATAGCTGATTGGAGGTTGGCAACCTCCTACTTAATTTAAGCTCACCCCCTCCCACATTTAAATGGTTATGGGCTCACTCCATAGCATCTTCCACTCAGGGGAACTTGGCTGCTTGCAGTTTGGCTGTGAGTGTTTTTTCCTGGCTGGATCCTGCTTCTCCTTCCATTCAGAAGCGTATGTGCAGAGCTCCCAGGCATTTGGTAAGGAATCGGCTTTATTCTTTCTTTTTTTTTTTTTTTTGTTATATTTTGTTGTGGATCTGTGGGGGAGTATACTGTGAGTATACTGGGAGTTTTATAGAGGGTTTTGGGTGCTTTTTCAGGATTAAAAACCGTTTTTGGTTTTCACCCAGGGGCTGCAGTGTTTTAACCCAGCATAGCTGCAGTTTAGCTGGCTGGAAAACTGCAGTCTTACCCCCTCTCTCCTCCCTCACTACTGGAGGTTTTTACTGGTTGTTTAAACTTCCAATTTCACTCTTTTGTTTTCTTAAGCCTGATTCCTTTCTCACTTGCAATTGAGAGCTCTGTGTCTTTTCTATAAAGACTTGTAAAATTGTGGTGATTGCTTATTACAACAGAGAGAGAGTAACCAATAAGGGGAAAAAGATTTAAAACTGCAGCAGGTTTTTAAAAGCTGCTGTTTTTTTCCCCTTGCAGAGAGATCTCTTCTTAAAGAGACAGTTTCCTCTCTGTACCTCTCTCCCTAAGCAATACCCTCCCCTGACTTAGAGGCTTATTTGTTATCATGCCTGGAAAGGGGAATAGGACAAGTGCGGCAACGGGGGCGACGCCCGGATATAAAACACCAAAAACTGTGGCCCCTAGGAGCAACACTCTTAGTCACAGCCCTAGGCCTGGTCCTTCCAGTGCCCTGGCCACGCCTCCCCCAGCACCTGTTAGCAGCGTAACCCCTGCAGTCCCAGTTCCAACATGGGCGCATGTGGCAGTTGCAGGCGATGGCCCCAGCAACAACAATGTTGGGGCCACGCCCTGTCTGATCAGGAAGCTTGGGGTGAGGTGCCCAATGTCTCCTGGCCTAAACATGGAGATATATGTGAGGGCTGTGGCTGATGTGGTGGGTCCCTCTGCTGTGGTGGCGGCCAGCAAAATGTATGGGAGGGGCATTTTCTTCCTCCGTACGCTGGCTGCCACTCACACCCTGGTGCAGAAAGGCATCAGTGTAGGGGGGAAATACATCCCTATAGAGCCAATGGAGGGGTTAGGCACAAAGGTCATTCTGTCAAATGTGCCCCCCTTCATCCCAGATAGCCTCATGAAGCCATACCTGCAAGCCCTGGGAGACATTAAGTCCCCCATAATAAAATTATCTTTGGGCTGTAGAGATAGGGCGCTGAGGCATGTGCTCTCATTTAGGCGGCAGGTACAACTGCTGCTGCCGGGGAGCACTGAATCTGTGGAGGGTTCTTTTGGGGTGCGCTACGAGGGCATAACATACACCGTGTACTATGGCACGGAGGGGGTAAGGTGCTATTTGTGCAAGGAGCTGGGGCATACTCGCAGGAGTTGCCTCAAAGGGAACAGAGTACCTATCCCAACTCCTACACCCACCCCTCCCTCTGCCAAGACACCCCGTACCGCTGTGCCCACCACAGCGGGGCCCTCAGGGGCCCAGGTCCGTCCTGGGACCACAAGAGATGTCGCTGTCCCATCTGGAACAGTGACGTCTGTACCTCTCCCCAAAGAACAGAGGGAGAAGGAAAAGCCCTTGAGAGCCCAGGTCCCCCCTGGGACCACAGAAGATGTCACTGCTCCATCTCAAACAGTGACATCTGAACCTCTCCCCCCAAAAAAGAGGGAGAAGAAAAGAGTCACCCCAGAACAGTCACCCTCTGTTGTCACTGTCCCCCCCCAAGAACACCTTACCCCCAATGTAAGCACCGTACAGGGTGCGGGGGAGCAGGAGGAAGCTCCGGCTGGAGAGACAGTGGCACCCTCTTCTGGGGAAGCACCCCCCAGGAAGAAGCCTTTTAAAAACAAAAACAAGAGGGTGATTGAGGAGGGCGAGGAGGGTGAACCGTATTACGTTCACCCTCAGAAGTCTCCGAAGCGGAATGTAACAGCAATTCCGCACAGGGTGGCCCTGTCTGGCCCACTGGTTAGGATTAGCCAGTGTGAGCCGGAATCCATAAATATGCAGCCCCCCCCCTCGAAGATCTGGAGGGAATACAAGGGGAAGAGGAGGTACCCGGCGTCCCTGGGGTGGAAGGTCAAAGTGCTCAACAACATGAGGCTTTGCCCCTAGAAATGGACGTTGGGAAGCCTTCCAACACTCCTCCCAGTTGGAGAACATCCCCCGGGGACTTGTGCTTCGGTGAACCTATCACACCGAAAGTAGCTGTCTTCGGAGACTCGGGGGTCGACCAGAATCTCCCTCCGGCTGTATCACCTTTGGGTGAAGCGCCTGAGGCTGAGTCAGGTTTTATGTCACCAGAAGGAGGGGATTGGCTAGGGCTGACCCCCATGGTTGAGGATTTAGAGGATGGAGCGGGGAAGGCAGGTGTAGGAGAGGAGGCTTTAGCGAGCAATTCAGGATACACTTGGAGGGTGTCTGACGTGAGCCCTCTTCGCAGAGAGTTTTGGTCTTTGTCAGAGATGACTGCCAAGCTGGACTCTCTCCTTGGGGTGCATGCTGAGGAGTGCCCTCCCGCGGTTGGCGAGTGCCCTCCCGCGGTTGGCGAGTGCCCTCCCGCGGTTGGCGAGTGCCCTCCAGCGGTTGGCGAGTGCCCTCCCGCGGTTGGCGAGTGCCCTCCCGCGGTTGGCGAGTGCCCTCCCGCGGTTGGCGAGTGCCCTCCCGCGGTTGGCGAGTGCCCTCCCGCGGTTGGTGAGAACACCTGTGGCATCCCATTTATCCACACGGCGATAGAGGAGATTAGGAGGGCACTGGGTGCCTCTGTGGCCCCCAAGGACACTCGGGAGACCGCTGCCTCCATCATACCGCCTCCAGATACCCCTGAAGATTCTACCCAGGGGTTGGATGTGGAGGATATAGTGGACCCCCTCGTGGAAACACCGAAGAGGGGACCCACTCTAGGGCTGAGAAAGGCTCCCACAGAGAGGGGCGGGGGTCTTGAGTTTTTCAGCCAAGAGGAGCTTGGGGAGTTGGGGCTCGGTGAGGCATCCTCTGGCACCGCAGAGTCGGTGGGCTCCTTGAGCCCCGTTATCCCTGCCCAGGAGATAGATGAGTTCCTAGGAGATACCCTTCACAAGCAAGGAAAAAAGAAGGTGAAGTTGGCCCTCAAGAAGTGGAAGGATGCTTCGTTCATTCTCCACTCTCTTTTTGTATACACCAGGGCCAACCGCAAGGCCAGAATCTCAGGGTCTAATGAACATGTTCGTGCCCTAAAGTTCTACAAATTGATGCGAGAGCACGTAAAGGCTTCTCGGGGTATAGCACCCTGAGCGCCTGTGGGACGGAAAAACTCTTTGACTACCAATGGCTTTGAGCATCGGTACGCTTAACGTAAACAGCTGTAAGGACGGGTTGCGCAGGTTCCAGGTACTCTCCTTTTTACAGAAGGGAAAGTATTCTGTGAGTTTCCTGCAGGAAACCCATACCACTCCAGAGGCTGAAGCCAGCTGGCATCTGGAGTGGCGAGGCAAGGTCTTTTTCAGCCACCTCACTTCGACATCTTGTGGGGTGGTGACCCTGTTCTCTGAATCCTTTCAACCTGAGCTGCTGCTTGCCAAAACGGTTGTTCCAGGTCGCCTGTTGCATATCAGGGTCCGACACGAGGACTACACGTTTAATTTCCTGAACGTGTATGCTCCTGCCACCGGACCCCTGAGAAGGCAGTTCTTCGTCAGAATGTCTGAATACCTGGAGACAGTCGACACGAACGAATACGTGGTGCTCGGGGGTGATTTTAACTGTACCCTCGAGGCTCGGAAAGACCGGAATGGTCCGGAGCCACACCCGTGTTCTGCGTCGGCCTTGCGGGAGGTCATCACCCGCTACTCCTTGGTAGACGTCTGGCGAGAACAACATCCTGAGGCATCCACTGAGTTCACACATGTTAGGGTGTTTAGGGGTGAACGGATGTCCTGGTCCCGGATAGACAGGCTGTATATTTCCAGCCACAGCCTGTCGCGAGCCCAGTCCAGTGCCATTAGGCTGGCGCCGTTTTCGGACCACAATTGTGCGTCCGTGACGGTGACGCTGCTACCTGCAGCACCTTCAGCCGCATATTGGCACTTCAACAATACTTTGTTGGAGGACAAGGGGTTTGAGACGTCGGTCCGAGACTTTTGGATGGCCTGGAGAGGTTGCAGGTCAGACTTTGCCACGTTAGAGCAGTGGTGGGACGTGGGCAAGGTTCATCTGCGCCTCGTGTGTCAGGAGTATACCAGAGGTGCCAGCAGGCAGCGCGATGCTGAGATCAAGGCCCTCAGGGAGGAGGTGCTCGATCTCGAGAAGAGGCTGTCTGTGGAAGGAGACCAATACCTGCAGAGTATGTACGTGGAGAGGAAGTACGCTCTCCGGGACTTGGAAGATCGGAGAGCTCGGGGGGGCGTATGTGCGATCCCGCATCCACTTCCTTCGCGAGATGGATCGCGGGTCGCGACTCTTCTACGCGCTGGAGAAAAAGAGGGGAAACCGTAGACATATCACCTGCTTGTTGGCAGAGGACGGTACTCCTTTGACTGACCCGGAGAGCATCCGGGACAGAACCCGGAGATTCTATGTAGATCTTTTCTCTCCGGAGTCAATCCAGCCAGATAAATGCAGGGTCTTATGGGAGGGGCTTCCCACGGTCAGTGAGGATGGAAGGGAGCTGCTTGAGTTACCTTTGACCATGGCCGAGCTCTCTGAAGCCCTCAATCTCATGTCCCGCGGAAAAACGCCGGGTCTAGACGGGCTGACTGTGGAGTTCTTCCGGTTTTTCTGGGAGATGCTGGGACCTGATTTCACCGAGGTCCTAGCCGAAGCCCTGGAGACTGGTGAGATGCCCCTTTCGTGTCGGCGGGCAATACTGTCTCTGCTGCCGAAGAAGGGGGATCTCCGCCAGATTTCCAACTGGCGACCGGTATCACTGCTCAGCACGGACTATAAGATCGTAGCCAAAGCGCTTTCGCTGAGGCTCAAGTCCGTGCTGGCAGAGGTGATTCACCCCGACCAGTCCTATACTGTCCCGGGCCGGAGTATTCATGACAACATCTTTCTGGTCCGGGACCTGATGCATTACGCACAAAGGACTGGTCTATCACTCGCCTTCCTGTCCCTAGATCAAGAGAAGGCGTTTGACAGAGTGGATCACCGTTACCTTATGCAGACCCTGCAGGCGTTTGGCTTCGGCCCACAATTTGTGGGCTTTCTCCAGATGCTGTACGCCTCTGCAGAGTGTCTGGTGAAGATCAACTGGTCCCTGACGGCACCTTTTGTGTTTGGTCGGGGAGTACGTCAAGGGTGCCCCCTGTCTGGGCAACTGTACGCGCTGGCCATTGAGCCCTTCCTCTGCCTACTGAGGAGGAGGCTCACCGGGCTGGTGCTGCGGGAACCTGACATGCAGGTAGTCCTGTCGGCTTATGCCGATGACGTGCTCCTCGTGGCCCAGGACCTAGATGATCTAGAGCGGGCACAAGCGTGCCAAGAGGTCTATACCGCGGCCTCTTCTGCTCGGATCAACTGGTCCAAGTGCTCTGGCATTCTGGTGGGTCCCTTACAGGTGGACTCCTTGCCCCCCGCGTTTCGGAATGTCTCGTGGGAGGGCGATACTCTCAAGTATCTGGGAGTCTACCTGTCTGCTGCGGAGGTCCCGGCCCCGGAAAACTTCAGTGATCTTGAAGAACGGGTCGTTGCTCGTCTGGGGTCATGGGTGTATCTGTCGAGAATGCTTTCCCTCAGGGGAAGAACCCTGGTGATTAATCAGCTGGTGGCCAGTCAGCTTTGGCACCGGCTGATAGCCATGGGTCCGACCCCCGAATTTATCAACAAGATCCAGAGGAAGTTGATGGATTTTCTTTGGATAGGGAAGCATTGGGTCTCTGCGGGAGTTGCGTGTCTCCCTTTGGAGGAGGGTGGACAGGGAGTGGTGTGTGTTCGCTCCCAGTTACACACTTTCCGCCTCCAATACCTGCAGAGATACCTATTCGCAGATCCGTCTCCGCAGTGGTGCCAGCTGGCAACCAGTTTCTTTCGCCAGCTGCGCAATATGAGGTATGATCGGCAACTGTTTATCATCAGGCCCGAGGGTTTAGGTAGAGACCTCTCGGTGCTGCCGGCATACTATCGGGACTTACTTAAGGCCTGGAAACTGGTCTCCGCGACCAGGAAGGAACAGGCGGTGGGGGTTGATTTCCTCGCCGAGCCCCTGCTGTATAATCCGGCAGTGGGGGCTCGGATGTTGGATTCACCCTCTATTTGCCGCCGGCTAATCCTGGCGCAGGTGACCAGAGTCGGGGATCTCCTGGACTATGGGCGGCGATACTGGGTAAGAGCAGAGGTGCTCGCGCCCCGTATGGGTCTGCGTACTGCCCGCGTCCCTCGTCGCTTGATCCAGGAGATTACGGATGCCATCCACCCCGACTCACGCACCTTCATTGAGGGGTTATTGCAGACCGGAGAGCCTTGTCAGCCTATCAACTTCAGCTCTCCGGATTTTTGCGTGGAACCGAAGCCACGGCAACCCCCTCGGGCTCTTCTTTCCCCCAACCTCAGCAAGTTGGGGGATATGTCCCCGGCGTGTTTCCGCGGCATGCCGAGGAAAGTCCTGTATTCTCTTGTGCTCCATATAGTGCATTACCTCGCCCTTGTCACCCGCCCAGACACCATCTGGAGGCGGGTATTCCCTGCGAACGAGGGCGAGAGACCCCGGTGGAGGGAACTCTATTCATCTTTGGTTCCCGGTCCCGCCGGGGATTTGGGTTGGAGGGTCCTCCACGGTGCACTGAGCACAGGAGAGTATTTGGCACACTTCACGGACTCCCCCGCCGCCTGTCCCTTCTGTGGCGAGCGGGAGTCCGTATATCACATTTATTCGAGTTGCGCTAGACTGCAGCCCCTCATGTCCTTCTTGAGGAGCCTTCTCCTGCAGTTCTGGCTGGATTTTTCCCCTCAACTTTTTATTTTTGGGTGCCCAGTGTCCCGGAACGATAAGCCTAGGGATCTCCTGGTCAACCTGCTCCTGGCATTGGCTAAGGTAGCCATTTGTAAAACCAGGAAGCAGTGTTTGGAGGGGAGGGTCCCAACAAACATCGTGGCCATGTTCCGGGCGCTGGTGCACTCCCGTATTCGGGCAGAGTACTCGTACGCCGAGTCCACTGGGACGGTTTCAGAGTTTGCCTCCCAGTGGGCGTTAGGCGGGGTGCTTTGCTCGGTACCCCCCATCAAGGGTTCTTCAGAATTAACCCTTCTGTTTTAAGTGCACTTTAGCAGTGTACTTGTTGGATTCATTTACTTTTTTGTTTGACTGGTTTTTTCTTTGTTCTACTTGGTAACAAGTAGAATTGTTGATTAACTGAATTGGCCGGCTTCGCCGGCCAATCAGTTTCAAACCAGATCAAAATAGGTCCACTCAGGGGAACTTGCCTGCTTGCAGTTTGGCTGTGACATCTCTAATACAGAGTGCTTTTCCTGGTAATGTACAGGTTAATAAAAGCTTCAGTCAGACAGAACTTTACAGCTAATATTGACAGATTTACTATAAATCATTCTTCCTGTTATTAAACAGGTTATTAAGAATTTATATTAGCGTTAGGGACCCCTGATATGTGGTCTGCCTTGGCGTTGGCTCAGGGGCTTACAACAATTTTGGCCAAAAATGTCAAACTAAAAGACCATTTACTTATTAGTTAATCCATATATATTTAGGCACTGTACCGTGTATGAGTCTCACTAGATGTGCTAAAAACTGAGCTCTGTCTGTGTTTTATGTTATGTCTCTGGTTTTAATGCAATTGCCAGCTCAGTAGCACTCTTCTGACACTCATATGCTTATATATATTTGTTGTGGGTATTTTGGGGGTTTAATTGGAGCTTGTTAGGTGTCCAGTATGTTTTACAATTCTTGTCCAGCTAGTCATAGCTGATTGGAGGTTGGCAACCTCCTACTTAATTTAAGCTCACCCCCTCCCACATTTAAATGGTTATGGGCTCACTCCATAGCATCTTCCACTCAGGGGAACTTGCCTGCTTGCAGTTTGGCTGTGACATCTCTAATACAGAGTGCTTTTCCTGGTAATGTACAGGTTAATAAAAGCTTCAGTCAGACAGAACTTTGGCTTGCAGTTTGGCTGAGACATCTCTAATACAGAGTGCTTTTCCTGGTAATGTACAGGTTAATAAAAGCTTCAGTCAGACAGAACTTTACAGCTAATATTGACAGATTTACTATAAATCATTCTTCCTGTTATTAAACAGGTTATTAAGAATTTATATTAGCGTTAGGGACCCCTGATATGTGGTCTGCCTTGGCGTTGGCTCAGGGGCTTACAACAATTTTGGCCAAAAATGTCAAACTAAAAGACCATTTACTTATTAGTTAATCCATATATATTTAGGCACTGTACCGTGTATGAGTCTCACTAGATGTGCTAAAAACTGAGCTCTGTCTGTGTTTTATGTTATGTCTCTGGTTTTAATGCAATTGCCAGCTCAGTAGCACTCTTCTGACACTCATATGCTTATATATATGTTGTGGGTATTTTGGGGTTTTAATTGGAGCTTGTTAGGTGTCCAGTATGTTTTACAATTCTTGTCCAGCTAGTCATAGCTGATTGGAGGTTGGCAACCTCCTACTTAATTTAAGCTCACCCCCTCCCACATTTAAATGGTTATGGGCTCACTCCATAGCATCTTCCACTCAGGGGAACTTGCCTGCTTGCAGTTTGGCTGTGACATCTCTAATACAGAGTGCTTTTCCTGGTAATGTACAGGTTAATAAAAGCTTCAGTCAGACAGAACTTTGGCTTGCAGTTTGGCTGAGACATCTCTAATACAGAGTGCTTTTCCTGGTAATGTACAGGTTAATAAAAGCTTCAGTCAGACAGAACTTTACAGCTAATATTGACAGATTTACTATAAATCATTCTTCCTGTTATTAAACAGGTTATTAAGAATTTATATTAGCGTTAGGGACCCCTGATATGTGGTCTGCCTTGGCGTTGGCTCAGGGGCTTACAACAATTTTGGCCAAAAATGTCAAACTAAAAGACCATTTACTTATTAGTTAATCCATATATATTTAGGCACTGTACCGTGTATGAGTCTCACTAGATGTGCTAAAAACTGAGCTCTGTCTGTGTTTTATGTTATGTCTCTGGTTTTAATGCAATTGCCAGCTCAGTAGCACTCTTCTGACACTCATATGCTTATGTATATTTGTTGTGGGTATTTTGGGGGTTTAATTGGAGCTTGTTAGGTGTCCAGTATGTTTTACAATTCTTGTCCAGCTAGTCATAGCTGATTGGAGGTTGGCAACCTCCTACTTAATTTAAGCTCACCCCCTCCCACATTTAAATGGTTATGGGCTCACTCCATAGCATCTTCCACTCAGGGGAACTTGCCTGCTTGCAGTTTGGCTGTGACATCTCTAATACAGAGTGCTTTTCCTGGTAATGTACAGGTTAATAAAAGCTTCAGTCAGACAGAACTTTGGCTTGCAGTTTGGCTGAGACATCTCTAATACAGAGTGCTTTTCCTGGTAATGTACAGGTTAATAAAAGCTTCAGTCAGACAGAACTTTACAGCTAATATTGACAGATTTACTATAAATCATTCTTCCTGTTATTAAACAGGTTATTAAGAATTTATATTAGCGTTAGGGACCCCTGATATGTGGTCTGCCTTGGCGTTGGCTCAGGGGCTTACAACAATTTTGGCCAAAAATGTCAAACTAAAAGACCATTTACTTATTAGTTAATCCATATATATTTAGGCACTGTACCGTGTATGAGTCTCACTAGATGTGCTAAAAACTGAGCTCTGTCTGTGTTTTATGTTATGTCTCTGGTTTTAATGCAATTGCCAGCTCAGTAGCACTCTTCTGACACTCATATGCTTATATATATGTTGTGGGTATTTTGGGGGTTTAATTGGAGCTTGTTAGGTGTCCAGTATGTTTTACAATTCTTGTCCAGCTAGTCATAGCTGATTGGAGGTTGGCAACCTCCTACTTAATTTAAGCTCACCCCCTCCCACATTTAAATGGTTATGGGCTCACTCCATAGCATCTTCCACTCAGGGGAACTTGCCTGCTTGCAGTTTGGCTGTGACATCTCTAATACAGAGTGCTTTTCCTGGTAATGTACAGGTTAATAAAAGCTTCAGTCAGACAGAACTTTGGCTTGCAGTTTGGCTGAGACATCTCTAATACAGAGTGCTTTTCCTGGTAATGTACAGGTTAATAAAAGCTTCAGTCAGACAGAACTTTACAGCTAATATTGACAGATTTACTATAAATCATTCTTCCTGTTATTAAACAGGTTATTAAGAATTTATATTAGCGTTAGGGACCCCTGATATGTGGTCTGCCTTGGCGTTGGCTCAGGGGCTTACAACAATTTTGGACAAAAATGTCAAACTAAAAGACCATTTACTTATTAGTTAATCCATATATATTTAGGCACTGTACCGTGTATGAGTCTCACTAGATGTGCTAAAAACTGAGCTCTGTCTGTGTTTTATGTTATGTCTCTGGTTTCTATCTCTTATTTATCAGGAATATCCCACTATGTGTCTGTAACCCTCTTTACCTGGCTCTAAAGGAGTTCACATCAGATTGACTATATACATAGGCCGTGCTCAGTCTCTCGGGCCTTTGCTGGGTGCTGGGTAAGTGCAGGCTGGGTATGGAGGCTTAAATATAACCAGGATAGGGGCCAGGAACTTGTATAAACAAAAAGTTGCTTATTGGACAGTCATCAATAATGCTTCTCAGACATTAAGATACTGGTTACTGTACAGAAACTCATGGCAAACAATATAATCCTGTATTTCATCCATTGGTAGCTCACTCCTAAGCTATGGAGGTACTTAAACTTGTTACCCATTGTAAGGGATGAAGTGACTCTTGTATAGAGTCAATAATACCCCATATCGAATGGGCCTCTAAGGAATACACTCCGGGCTCCTTGACTAGTAACCCGCTACCATGTACTGCATATTTCTTCCTATAAGGAATCAGGGAACATGTTTACACGGCGTGTTCCCTCCTTACCTGCTACATCACAGCCCCCTGCGCTGGTTGCTGATCGTGTGCGCATCCTCGCTGTTTACAGAGCGTGCGCGCACGCACAGCTTTTCTAGCCGTGCCACAGAGCCTAGCTCCGCCCCCCGGACGCGCCGCGCTTCTCCTGCGTGTGCTCACATGTTCACCATTCCCCATCTGCGTGGCAACTACTCTGAGTCTCCTGCAGCCTATCCTGACATCCGCGAAGGCCGCGCCACCGTTCCGCCCCCAGCCTCATTGGTTCCTGTGTGCTACTTAAGACTTTCACTTCCTGAGTGCTGAGCATAACTCTTGTGACCTTGTGTTCCTGCATTTGTTTTTCCTTGCCTTGCTTTGCTTGTGCCTTGCTGTGTTCTCTGTTGCTTTCCTGCGTACCGACCTGGCTTGACTATAGGACCCCTCTGGATAAAGACCCAGGCTTGTACTTGACTACCCGCACCTCTCCATCCCAGACTTCGGCTTACGGACAATCTACCACTCTCCTGGCTCCTACCCTAGACCACGGCACAACGGACATTGACCACCCCACTGGCTCCGCCCCGGACTCTGGCAAGTACTCATACTAACCCACTCTCTTCAACCCAGACCCGACGACGCTGACTATCCATCCTCCAGGCGTGCTCCCGCTGCTATGGGTGCTCAGTCTTGTACTTTCCCACCTCAGTACCTGGGTCCCGCCTTGTTCGTGGTGAGCTCAAGTGTTACACTTGCATACCTATGTAACAGGGTTCCGGCACCGTCTGGGAGATCTGCCTATTACAAGGTGTGTAGTGCTGATTACCTGCTGGTTCACAGGATGCTGAGCTTTTCGTCGGTGGTATGGGGAAGACAGTACAGGCTTTTGGGGTGATTTTAGTTCTTCTCTCGGTGGTTCAACACCTCCATCTCTTGCAGGCTCCAGGAGTGTCGGAAAACCCTCTGATACTCCCTGATAGATTGTAGTCTCAGACAGGAATATATTTTTTAACTGGAACACTTTATTCTTTATCAACAGGGTATCAGGATACAACTGGTACAATCTTCTTCCCTTCTCAGGATGGTCCCTGGACTCAACCCCCAGGCATGGGCCCCAAGGGTCTGTCCTAACTCTTCCCCTATTCCCTGGTGGAGTATGAGGTATAGTCCTCACCCACTCCCCTAAGGTGACCAGGGCCCTGCACACACTCTTCCGTGGGACACTCTCAGGGGACAACTAATTAAATGTACATGTTCAGCCCCTTAAGTACCCTGGGGGAGGGTCCAAGTTCTGAGCCCAGGATTGGGCAGAACACAGGCCTTGTCCCACCCCCTGTGTCACTCAAGGCAGCTGCTCACTGCAGGGGAAAACTCAGATTGGGCCTAACACTGCCTGCACTAATACAGGATTTACATGTTAGGTAGGCAGATTACTAGCCAAAACCAGACATGGCTACATCTATTTGATCAGGATTGCACTAGGAACCATTTCGGTTGGGCCCATCCAAACATACTCCAGTTACTATGTCGAGAACTCCTATCAAGAGCATGCTTACTCCTTTTCAATAATTAGAACAATCTTGGACCCTTACCACTGGCACATACTTAATGGGTATACTGTATTTCTAACTGAAAACAACAAAACATGACAGGACACTTCTTAATACACTTAGCTATACACATAAACCTATTTACAGGACTCACAGTTAGGATCTCAGTCAGAACTCTGAAGAACCTGCTTCTAGACTATAGGGTGGAGCTATGTACCCCCTGTACTCCCTTTAGTGACATCACAGGTCACAAGACATACAAAAAAGTGACAATCCCTTCTGCATAGTCATCGTACATCACATGATGGGGAGGGGCGTAACCAGAGTAGAGTGATCCCACAAAGTTAACCCATTTAGGCGATTAAACCCTTAACTGAAATAATAGTCCCCAATGGGGGGGCTAAATGTCTATCTCAGGCTCTAACTCTAACCACTTGCATTTTACCTGTAGAGTATGCAAAGGTCCTGTTCCAGGCCCCCTCTTTCTTCTGTCTTTATAAATGACCTTCCCACAGTTTGTAATCCAACTTCTTTACTTATTTATGCTTCAGATACTTCAGGTATATATATGCACACAGCTCCAGTCTCTCTATAAAATGTTCTGCAATCTGATTCCTTAATGGTTGAAAACTGGATAACATAAAACAAACACTGACAAAACAGTAAATATTGTACTTGGGACTAATGATAATTTATAAAGTTTCCCATGACAGAGCTGCTGATCAGAACTATCTTTAATACTAATCTTGGCTCAGTTATTAGTTTAAATATCTGGGCATGTGGCCAGACTCCCATCTAACATTTGGTTTGCGTATTGACATCCCGACATACAAAATCCATACCAAACAGGGTGTACTTTACAGAACTAAACCCTACCTAAGCCTATTGGTCAAAAAGCATATTGCACAGAAGATGCTAATGCCAATTCACTATGGTGCTATAGTGTATGGTAGATCACCCCAATTTCATGTAAGAACACTACACAATCTTTACAACTCATTATGCCATTTTTGAGTTATGTAACTACCACACCCGCCATTGCTATATGTTAATTAGACTAGATTGGCTTTTTCTTACATGGACAAGTTGCCCATTTATTTGAGCAGGCTTCTCATTCCTACTCATTTAATCACACTCCGGAAACGTGCTCCAGGTTCCGGGTTCCCGCTGCGGTTGCAGGCCCCAGTTCCATTCTTTTCAGGTACCGTCATTAGCAGCGATCCCCATTCTCCAGGATCAACCTTCTCTCTTGTCACTCTGGGCGAAGCTCCAGCCGTCAGCATGGCTGTATCTCCTCCCGCCTCCGCGTCGTGCCCGGGCACAAACGGCTCCACGGCCCACAAATAATGGATGCCACATTGGGGGCATTTCGCAGTGGTGCTGGCTTCTCCGCCCGGCAGCCTGCACTGCATACACAGGCACAGCAGTACCTCTCTTCCATCCGCCTTCACCACCAGGAAGCCTCCTGGCAGTTGGTAGGGGTGTATTTCGATATTGTCCATGATACAATTGTATCATGTTTGGCAAGGGAGACACATGGCACAGCAGTCTCTCCTGTTCACCAGCTCCTCGCAACTGCAGGGCAGGAAGCGCACATCCAGCTCCTACCTCAGTCAGCACCGTCTTCCATTGGCAGATGCAAGGACCCCTCCCTCTGGTGGAGATTAGAGGAGGGTCCCACAGCTTCACGTCATGACCAGGAATTGGCTCTGAGCCTGTCACAGTACAGGAGGGCACGGCCATGGCTTTCGCGCCACTTCCCCCATCAGGGTGGGGTTCTCTCTTTTGCGCCTCTCCCGGCCAGGATTTTGCAAAAGTCTCTTCTGCACACAGCCAACGCGGTCTCCCAGGGAAGCGGGAGCCGCCATTTTGGATCACGCTGCAATCCACATTAGCAGCAGGGATAACTTGCGTAGTGATCACCGTCTGGCAATCAAATACTCCATCATTATTTTCACATGTAATCGCAATGTCAGCTATCCTCCAGGGCTGCACCCTGGACAGTCAGGCAGGACAAGAACGGCGGGGTCACAGCTTTCGCGCCGCTCCACAGCAAATTGGCGAAAGTAATTTCTGTCCCTTGTACCTCTGTGGTACACACACCACGTGTGCTCTCTCCATCTGGTGCGATTCACCATCTTGGACTCTCCACACCGCGCGGGACATCATTTCTTGCCGCCATCTTTACATTACGATTGCGATCGCACATGGTGCTCCTCTCTGCTGGGCAGCCGCCATTTCCGATGCAATAAAGTATGCCAGTGCGTCTCTACATGTATCTCATGTGTGTCTCACTCATGTATGCACTACCTCAGGCTAGGCTAACTCTCTCTCTGTATGCTGTACACGATATCCCCCAGTATGTGCTCCGTGGTTGGTAGTATGGTTACTGGCTAGAGTACTCTGGCTTCTCCATGCAGTACTTAGGGCGTCACCTACTGTTGGCTACACCCAGCGCAGACCCTCCCAGGAGTTCCTGACCCGCGTTAATCAGGCTACTCCTTAAGGCATCCTACGACTAGCTGCCTCAAAGTGACTAGAACAGCTATAGCCCTGTCTCCAGATCTACCTTACTCCATATCAGGCCCTAGGGTGTGCTTTGTGAGTGACCATGGTACTCCTGACTACCCTAGGCTTCCGTCCTTTTGCAGCACATTACTGGTAGCATACATTTCCCGGTTTCCTAGTCAGCCTAGCAAAAGCCTGTCCTGATGATCTCAGCAGCGCCTACAATTGTAACGGTGTTTCCAGGGCCCTTCTGATCCTGATCCCTATGTGAGAAAACTGCCCCCCGTTACGTGTCATGTTATGCGGTGCACCTGCTGGCTCACAGGACTCCTGAGTCTCCCGCTTGATGGTAGTGGGGATTTCACCAGGGCTGGCTCGTGAGGTAGTTCTGAGTTCTACTCACAGTTGGTACAGCGCCTCCATCTCTTCCAGGTCCCCACGATAGCAGGGAGGAGTATCTGGAAGAGAACCCCTGGGTGCAACTTCTCCCTGATTAACTCCAGTCTCAGGCAAGAAGGCTCTTTGAATCACGGGCATCTTTATTGACATCATCCACGGCAGACTGCCCATCATAGTGGCCGGTACTTAGCCGCACAGCATAGTTGCCCACCTCAAGGAAGTTCCCTCCTGACTCTGTAATAGAGACAGGGATATCTCTGCCACCTCTCCCCTAAGGGAGGGCCACCATCTGTGCCAGAGCCCTAACACAGTGTGGGGTCAGCTTGTCACACTGCAACTACTTGATCTGGAACTTTAGTCTCACAGAGCAGACACTTGCACTAGACACTTGACCCAGACATAACAGACTAACTTTAGGAAGTGATGCGTATTATATAGCTCCAGAAGGCCCACCCCTGAACATATTACACCTCACAAGGGGTTAAGGGCAAACCTCCATGATAACTTCTGGCAAACCTGCCCTCTTAACAGGGATTACTGCACAGAAGGAGAGAGGCATGTAACCCCAAAATTACACAGGGCTACACATATATACATATATACTGTGACGGTAGGCTCTCAAATAAAGGTTAAGCCCGTTTTGGTTACTCCTGATCCGTGTATAAGGGTCCAAGAGAGTTAGCTCTTGGGCCCAGTAACACTGTACCATTCTGTTATACTGCCTGTAATAAAAGTATTTTTGGTGTTTTTCCCTTTCCGGGCATGCCAGCAAGCAGGGATTGCTAGAGTATGAGTTTCAAGGGGGGTTTTGCGGAGGAACCGTTGACACTGCCTGCACTGACAAGCTGAGAGTGGGTGCTGTTCCTATATCAGCATTGCCTGAACCATAGTACTGCTACTTTTGTTTCCCTTGCTAACAGTTACATTTACAACGAACAAGGAGCTTCTGATAAATTTACTGCCTGGCGACAGAGAAGCCCAATGCTACATCCAACATGAAAGAAATACACAGTAAAATACTTATATATTCTCTTGAGAAAGGGTCATTTAGTTTAACCCTTTGGCCAAAGCGTTGTAAGCTTGCGAGCCACGACAAGGCAGACACCCGTTCGCAAGTCCTAACACTACCAGATAAAATACTAATATACCTCTATTAGGATTAAGATTAAACTAAATGACCCTTTTTCAAGAGACTATATAAGTATTTTACTGTGTATTTCTGTCATGTTGGATGTAGCATTGGGCGTCTCTGTCGTCTGTTGTATACATATGCCATGCTCAATAGCACTCCATTTTGACACTTAAATACATACATATATTTTGTGGGGGCTCAGGGGTTCCCAAAAAGAGCTTGCTGTGGTTTTGTGTTCTGTTAACTTTACTGCCTGCACTGACGAGCTGAGAGTGGGTGTTTTCACTATCAGCATTTCCTTAACCACAGTACTGTACTGCTACTTGTGTTGCCTTTGCTAACAGCTGCATTCACAACCTCCCCTTGAAAACGCAAGTGCAATTCACCACTAGGCTACCCTGCTTCAGCACAGCCCAGAAAGGAAAAGGGGGCACAGGGATAAAACATATATTCTGGTTGCTAAGGGAATCCCTAGATTAAGGCGGTACCCCAACTAGTGCCAAGGTGACTCACAACCAGTATAGGGTTGTGGGTACCCCAACCATATATAAGGTTGATGGGGAACTCAGAGAGTCCAGACTGAGTCCAAGAAAAAGTGTGTGGGGAATAAAGCAGATAAAAATAAAACTACAACATTTTCCCTTTTCTATCCCCTGTTCCTCAAGGCTCAGAAGCGTAGTGAAATATACGCTATTAAATGTAATGGGCAGTCTTTAAAACATTGTTAGAAAAGCACACTTATCAGTGTATACCCTTGGATAATAAGTATAAAATAAATAAGTCAAAACCAATGTGGCTAAATAAACAGGTAGGGGAGGAAATGGACAAGAAGAGGAAGGCCTTTAGATTCTTTAAGACAGAATGGACGGAGGCATCATATCAGAATTATAAGGAATGTAACAAAAATTGCAAAAGGGCAATCAAATTAGCAAAAATGGATAATGACAAAAGGATTGCAATAGAAAGTAAGGTCAACCCTAAAATGTTCTTTAAATACCTTAATAACAAAAAAATGAGAACAGTGTGAGATGGGTAGGCAAATTATTGGAGACAAGAAAAAGCAAAGGTTTTAAACAAATTCCTTGCCTCTGTGTTTACCAGGGAAGAATCAAATTCAATAGTAGTGCCGCAGGAGGAAGCCACAACCTCCATATTAATGAACAATTGGTTAACTGAGGAAGAAGTTCATAAGCGACTTGAAAAAATTAAAGTAAATAAGGCACCTGGCCCCGATGGCATACATCCAAGAGTTCTCAAGGAGTTAAGCTCAGTAATAGTCAAACCATTATATTTAATATTCAAGGACTCTATTTTTACAGGCTCAGTGTAATGCCTGAATGCCCACAGACCTGGCCAGTCCCCAATACTGAGGTGGGTAAGGTTATAACACACACCCACAGCAGTGAGGGCGTGCCCGGAGTGTGGTATGATGCGTTGCCGGGCCTGGTGAGAAAAGGTTAACTTGATACTTGCTGTGTCTGGGGTGCCAGAAGTCCGAGGGTAGAGATCCGAGAGCCGTAGGTCAGGGGCAGGAGAGAGCAGCGTAGTAAGGTCCAAAGCCGAGTCCAGGGAGTAACGTGGTACACGAAGTCAACGAGAGCCAAGATCAAATCCACGGGTATCCAACGGGGGTAGGGACAGGAACTAGAGCTGTAATACAGAAGAGAGCCAGGCATAGACGACCGAACAACCGAAGCCACAGAAGAACTATGCAGAGCGAGGAAGGAGAGGGCAGACTGGGGTTATATATGCAGGAGGACCAATGAGAGCAAGAGGTGGAGCGGAGGCCTGTCTGAGCAAGCCCAGGGATAGGTTCAGGTGCCCAGAGTGGGAGTCAGCCAGGTGAGTGGTGGAGACAGCCTGTAGCTGATGGGAGGCAGAGCCAGCGGTGCGGGAGGACAGCAAAGAGGATCAGGTGCGCACCCGCCCTGTAAGGTTCGCGTGTGCCGTGGAGGAGCGGCATGGCGTCCGACCGGAGGAGGTAAGGAGCCGACGGGGAGGGGGTCTGGGACGAGCGGCCGCACTGGGAGCCTGGGTGATGGCGACCCGCTGAGAGGAGCATGTCCCCCGATCCCTTACACTCAGTAGCACAAGATTGGCATAAAGCAGATGTGGTGCCTATATTTAACAAGGGAGCTAGATCACAACCAGGGAATTACAGACCTGTAAGCCTGACTTCAATAGTGGGGAAACTACTTGAAGGTTTAATAAGGGATAATATTCAGGAATATCTAATGGAAAACAAAATTATTAGTAATAGTCAGCATGGATTTATGAAGGATAGATCATGCCAAACTAACCGTATTTGTTTCTTTGAGGTGGTAAGAAGGAATTTAGACTAGGGTAATGCAGTTGATGTGGTCTACTATGATTGTGCAATCGATCTATGCCCAGGGTTCAGCCCTCGAGGCCGCACCCATCCCCTTTCGGAACCAGAAACCAAGGCTATGCGGGAATACATTCAGAGAATCTTCAGCGTTGGTTTATTCGCAAATCAAGTTCTCCCGCTGAAGCGGGTTTCTTCTTCGTTTCTAAAAAAGACGGGTCTCTCAGATATCGTCTACCCCTCATTCCTGAACTTTTCGACTGCTTACGCAAGGCTACCATCTTCATCGAGGAGCCTACAATTTGATCTGGATCAGAGAGGGTGATGAGTGGAAAACAGCCTTTAATACCCTTTGACGGCCACTACAAATGCCATTTGGCTTATGCAACGTATCGACCGTATTTAAAAACTTCATCAACGTGATTTTCCGGGATCTATTGGACCAATTTCTCGTGGTATATCTGGACAATGTCCTTATCTTTTCCAGTTCTTTGACCAAACATCGGGCACAGGTGAGATTGGTTCTCCAAAGTCTTCAGGACCACTCCCTGTACACCTAGCTCGAGAAGGGTCAATTCGAACAGAGGAAGATTTCTTTCCTTGGGTACGTCATCTCTTCCCATGGGTTCGAGATGGATCGTGTGAAAGTATTGGCAGTGCTGGACTGGCCCTTACCGTTAGTTCTCAAACCGATACAACGATTGCTTGGGTTCGCCAACTACTACCGACGATTTATAAGGAATTTTTCTAAGGTGGTTGCACCCATTATGGTTCCTACGAAGAAAGGGGAGAATCCTAAGATATGGCCCACTGAGGCTCTTCTGGCGTTCGAGAAGCTCAAGTCCGCCTTTTCTTCCGCACCTGTGCTGATCCATCCAGATTCTATGAAACACTTCGTGCTTGAAGAAGACGCATCCGATCTGGCAGCCGGAGCTGTTCTTTCTCAAAGGAAGGATTTTCATGGGAAACTCCACCACTGTGCCTTCATTTCTAAAAAATATTCTACTGCGGAAAGTAACCATGATGTTGGAAATCGGGAACTTCTAGCTATGAAAATGGCTCTTGAAAATGGAGACATTTGCTTGAAGGGACAACTTCTCCGATTTCAATCCTTACAGACCCCAAGAACCTCGAATACATTGAAGGGGCAAGTGTGAGGATTGTCCATCGGTCCAGCCCCGATGACGCACCCCGTGACGAGACGCATGCCGCACTACCAGGCTGAGGGAAACCGCATGCCCTGTGCTTATGTTCCGCCCACGTGAAGAGTCCAGTAACACGCGCCACTCTGCCAGGCAGTGGGACACCGCACAGACCTCGCTCAGGCTTCACCCTCGTAACATCACGGGTCAGGCGCACCGCACACGAGCTACACACAAGCGCCACGCTACCTTGGACACACGAGGGGTTAATTGCATCAGCAATAATTCCACACCAGCACTTCTCACCGCCCCTTCTCACCACCCCTGTTTACCAGTGGACTGAATATGTCTAGGGGTGGTTCTTGTTCATTACCCTGCAGCTGTGTGCTGCCCTACCATTGGTTGTCTGTCTTTTAAATGCTCAGTCAGTCCGGCTGCAAACAGGCTGAGCATAAACCTTTGTTTGTGTTCTTCACTCTTCACTCTTCTTCACTCGGTTAAACTTTGTGACCTCTTATTGTCCAGGATCCAAAAACACCAAAACAGATGCTCTATCTCGACAATTCTCTCCTGACGTCTCCGAGGAGATAGAGCAGGGGCCCATCATTCCACCTGCACAAATCATCTCTGCCATATCTTCAACACTTCTGCAACAGATTTTGCAAGCTCAGCAGGGGATCCTAGATCAACGTCCACACCTTCGTCTAAATTATTTGTTCCTCCCGAATTCCGAAGTGAGGTGTTGCAATAGGGTCATAACTCCAAGACGGCTGATCACCCGGCGGTCAGGAAGACTTGTGATTTCCTCAAACAAATCTTTTGACGGCCAGAGCTCCGCAAAGTCGTACAGGAGATTGTGTCAGCCTGCGTTATATGTGCTCAGATGATGGTGGCAAGGACGTTACCCTGTGCATTGCTCCAAACCTTACACGTTCCCACCAGCCCATTGACCCACCGCTCATGGATTTTTTGTGGAGCTGCCTCCCGCCAGGGGTATGACTACCATACTAGTAGTGGTTGACCGATTCACATGGCAAGCCCATTTTGTTCCTCTCAGAAAGCTACCCACAGCATCTGAACTATTGGAGATCTTTATTAAAGAGATATTCCGCCTCCATGGAGTACCGACGGATGTAGTCTCAGATCGCGATCCCAATTTGTTTCTAGATTTTGGAAGGCCTTCTGCCAAAGAATGGGTATTTCCTTAGATTTCTCTTCTTCCTACCATCCCCAGTCCAATGGTCTCACGGAAAAGACCAATCAGTCCTTAGAACAATTTCACCCAGATGAAGTCCGGTGGGACGAAACATGTTAGGCCTTTTTTGATGCTTTGAGGCCACTGTACTCAATCTTCTGAGAAGCCCTGATTGGAAGGAAACTGCTGAGACGGCCGTGACGCGGCGGAGTGCCCCCACTGCGGGTGAGAGAAGCTGGCAGAGGCAATCGCGGTCTGTTCCTGACTGAGAAGTGGAGCGGTCGCATCGGGTGCTGTTATCTAAGGAGAAGGGTTGAAGTGCGCCCGAAGTCACTTCTTGTTTACTTACGAGCAGAGTGTGAGTGTGTTACCATCCCCTCTGTGTTTGTCATCTTCAAGTAAATGTTAATGCACTATATCCTTGCATTTGTGTTTCTTCATATGAAGGTCTACAAAGAGTCTGCTGACCTGGAGAATCTTCTACTTGGAGTTACAGTATTATGTGTTTTTCAGTGCTAACTAACACTGAGTTCATTTGCACATATTAACTGTTTTATCACTTTGCGCCATGAACACTGTCCTGCCTCCATGCTGTCTACAGATACTCTTACAGGACTCTGTCCCTGGGTTGTGGTCGGTTTATTTGTATCCATACCTCAACCCTGCGGGTCCGCCTCCTGATTTGAGACGAGCACCATCACACACGCTTCTGATAGTAGTATTCTGTGAATGAAACTGAGAGGTATTAAAAAACCCTGCACCCATCAGATTATGGAGTTCTCCAAAATTCAAAGCACCAAGTGCCAGTGAGTTAAATTCCATCTCTGGAGTGGGGGGAGGATTGTGTCTGGAACGGCAAGCTGATTTCAGTTCTAGGACATTGCAGCAGGCTAAAATCTCAGTGTTTGGGAAAAATTCTTCGGTAAGATTCCCTGCACCTTGAAGAGTATAGTCTGCACCCCAGTTCCCAAGTAAGTGTGTCTTTTATTATGTAATTTTTGTAACATTGTGTGTTTGCCTTTTCCTGTGAATAAATTTACAATTTATTTCATTAACTTGTTTTGCTCAATGTATAATCCAGATAAAAAGGTGTAAATGGACAGGTCTCCTGTGACACCGCTGACCCAGCTTTTCTAGACGTCTTGACTCTGATTGGCTGCTGGGGAATTGGCTGTTGAGTTTTGTGAATGAAATTCAGAATACTTTAAGAATCTATGAGCCAGATTCGTAGTCTCCGGTAGTAAGAGCGGCTTTTCAAAGTTGCTTCTGTGCGAATAGCAGACCAACCGGCTTTGATTTCAAGCTTGAAAAGGCTGACTACCAGAGTCTAAGTCCCGACTTTTGCGCCTAAATTCTCAGAAACGATCGTAGTGGACGCGGCTGGGATTTTATGCCGATTTGAGATCCAGGAGATTTGGAGTAACTCGCGGTCAGGAGGGACCAAGTTCTCAGAAGAGAACGTAGCGGTGGCGTGTGGAACTTTATGCCGATTTGGGTTCCAGGAGATTCCGGGCTAAGTCCCGGTCAGGGTAAAACTCGCCCAAAGAGTTCCCTGCACCTAGGAAAGTCTAGTTTTCGACACCAGTCACAAAGTAAGTGTGTCTTTTGTCTGTATTTTGTGTATCATTGTGTGTAAGCAAATTATGTTGAATAAATTGCAATTTATTTCATTACCTTGTTTTGATCAATGAATGATCCTAGGAAAAAGGTGTAAATAACCTGGTCTCCCGTGACAGGTACAAAGAAAAAATAGCACCATGGACTTTCATGGTAAAGCTGGGTTTCAAAAGGCTGCAGTTACTGTATGTAGCTCGGCAACATACCAGAGTTCAGCATCTGAGAGCTATCTTCCGTGAAGTGCTATTTGAAAAAAAGACCCAGAGGAACAGAGAACATAGGTTCAAAAGACTATGTATAAATACAAAACATATCTTTTATACAAGCAAATGTCCACAATTTGACATAAGCTGACAAGTGAATCAATACTGTTGCTGTAGGTACTGTAGATTATCTCCTGTGTTTATTTTACGCTGTGTTTTATTGTTTTAATCTAGCTCTTACATCAATCTAACAGATAAATAGTGTTATATTCTGTGAGATAGCCAAACCCCATGCTATCATGAAAGTTTGGGTCAATATCCCTTAAAGCAGCAATACGAGGTTTGAATTAAAAAAACAACAACTATTATATATATATATATATATATATATATATATATATATATATATATA
The DNA here is from genome assembly GCF_040206685.1 of Ascaphus truei. Lineage (NCBI taxonomy): Eukaryota > Metazoa > Chordata > Amphibia > Anura > Ascaphidae > Ascaphus > Ascaphus truei. The sequence goes on from NC_134485.1 coordinate 178,306,239, forward strand.
TATATATATATATATATATAGAGCCAGGTCCCCCTCCTACCTCCGGGCTGCGCGAGAGGGGGATGGCTCCGTGGGGACTCAGGCAGGTGTCGGGTGCCGCTGGAATGACAGGCAGACCCGGCACAGGTACTGCGGGCGAGTGGGTCGCCGGAGACCAGCGGCAAACGGAGGTTAAGGGCGCCGCCATGTCTAAGAGGTTTGCGCATGCACAGTACAAGAGGAGTACGGTGGCCCATATGCCAAGGCTAAGGAAGGGGACTACAAGCCCCTGCATCCTATGGGAGGCTGCACATGTGTTGCGGGAGGACCAATAGCGGTTCTGGAAACACGGAGGAGAGAAATAGATACATTTTGCGCGCTTGGGAGCACACGCGGCAGTCGGGATCCGGACAGAGAGGGTGAAGGTAATGTCCAGGGAGCAGTGCTCCCCTGGACTAGGCCAGATCTCTCCCCCCAGGTCCAAGGTAGATCCCCTCAGTCACTGTAGCTGGTGTATGCTGTGTATGCTGCAGGGAAAGGCCTTAGATAAGGATCTTTCCCCAGTAGTGTGTCAGTGAGAGGCATCAGCTGCAGGACATTATCTCTGAAGGTGAAGTGCGGCCTGCTCCCTGTGAGCAAAGCAAGGATCTGCAACAGAGACTATTTTAAAGGGGTACACTCCAGCTGGAAGCCCTTCCAGAGGCATCCACGTACAGATCAGCGCAGTAGATGAGCTGGTGGATTGCGGTGAAGAACCACGTCGCGGATCCACGGAGTCTCCAACTAGTTGACCTGGTCTGGACTGAGACCAGGGAGGTATTATTCACGTGCACCAACACACAAAGGCAAGCACGCTATCTCACACATACTCTTTGGGGGAGGGTTTGGCCTGTGGTCACTATGGGGTTAAGTGCTCAGGCACTCCAGTATTTTGTGGGTTCCACCGGGAGGTGTTATTGGTTGGGGAAGGCCTTGCAGGGCCGTGTTATGATGGATGCTATATTGTCGTTTGTGTTTAGTAAACATTGTTATAATATACCTGTGTGTAATTATTGTGTATATTGGTTCTGGTGAGGGACTCCTCCCACTACGCTGGGATCCCTCACCGGTGGAGGCGCTGCACTGAGACAATAAGTATACCCTAGGCTCCCAGGGGCGGAGGCTTAGGTCCTCTGTGAAGCAACAGGTATCGGCAGCACCAGTAGCCTTCTTGTTTAGGGGGAAACAGGGCTACATATATATATATAACTTTTTTATTACAGGTTTGAAGCAGAAGGTCTCCAGGGCTGAACAGTGTTAATTTAATCTCCCAGGACTCCCTTCTTAGAGATATTACCTCTGTAGGGGGTGCCAGTATGTCTGCGGAGTATTAAGGTCCAGGTCATGTGGGCCAATAGGAAGCTGCACCGGATGACATCATCCTATTGGCCAGTGTGATGCTGGACATTTAAACCATTAGATTAGACCAAGGGTTGACTACCTGAGGCTCCTGAGCTTCATGCAGCTCTTTCCGCATCTACTTGTGACCCTCCTTTGTCCGCAGGTTGCCGCTCCCCAGCTGCTTCCTCTCTCCCTCACTGTCCTGCCGGTGGCTGCAGGGGTCTCTCCGCAGCTGTGGGCCTGCCTGTCTACTGCACTGTCCCACGCCGGGCTCTCTCATGCTAGTGCGCGCCAGTAGTGTGTGCTTCGACTTCTGGCACGCGCCGACGTCACAGAGCCCGGTGTGGGAAAGTGCAGGAGAGAGGCAGGCCCACAGCTTGGGAGAGCCGGGCCCGGCAGCAACAAGAGGCCCGACTCCAGTGCCGGCCGAGCCTCCCTGCAGCTACCGGCAGGACAGTGAGGGTTTGGGAAACTTCTTATCGGCCAGGACCCAGGGAGTAGTGTTCTTGGGCCCCGCAACAGTTTGTGGAAAGGCACGAATGGTAAGGCCCGAGGTAGTAGGCTGTTCAATGTCTCAGGGCAAGTCCCGTGGTTTGGGCCTACCAGGCCTGCTATGGCCTGCACCAGGGCTGTGTCCCGGTCAGTACGGGCCCGATGGACCCTACCCCTAACTTTGGCAAAATATCTTTGCACGTTGGCTTCAGTTAAGGCAGTAATCACCGGAGCGGGCACAGCAAAGGTCTCTTCGCCCCGCCGGTCGCATCAATAATGACATCATCTGTGCCTGGTCTCGTGAGATCAGGATACAGATCTAGGTCCCGCACCGGAAGTGCGTCCATATACGATTGCACCGGAAAGGTGTTGCTGGCCTCCGCGTTGGAGGAAGTACCGGCCAGTACCTCCTCTCCGGATGCCTCCACGGCATCCTGGAAAGCAGGGTTGGAAAGATGCTCAATGCCCCACTTGGGATGATCATGCGGTCCTCCGAATCGGCCGTGACGCCCCTCCGCAGCTAGGCCACACCAGCACTCGCCGTGATGTTGTCTTGCCGGGACTCCGCTGCTCAGCACTGCCGTTAGGTGTAGGGTCCTTCGCAGTCTCGCTGAGGTGACACGCCGGCCGACGCATCACCACGGACGTCCTTCCGCTGCTGTCATCATCGTTGGATGAAGGTAAAGATACCTCCTCAGGGGAAAGACCCTGGAGCATCTCGCAGTCACTGGCGGCAATTAGCAGGCAGCGGTCCCGCTCCTGCGCCACCAGTGATAGCAGCTCAGCCTCTCCCTGGGCAGTCATCTTACCCAGTGGCTCTGGTCTTGGTTTCGATTTGGCACACAGGCCCTCTGGAGCATCCGCGTCCAAGGCCTCAGTCACAGCCGCGGCCTCTTGCTCTGTTGTGCTGCTGACAGCAACACCGCAAACCGCATATAGAAAGCTCCACACTGTAGACACGTGGCAGTCAGCTTTGCGTCTCCACCAGGGAAGTCGCATTGCGGGCAGACGCATTTGACGAAGCATTTGTCGTCCACCTCTAGTACGAGGAAGTCTCCTGGTAGCTGGTACATATTTATTCTGCACTCCAACATCATGGTAGAAGGATGTGTAGCAAAGTTCAAAAGCAGCACAATACTTTGAGCTCTGCTTAGCTGGCTAGCTCCGAGGAACTGAGGGTGCGGCAGCTCACATCTGTCTCCTCCCTCAGTATAGGAAGTCTCTGCCGATTGGTAGTTACAACATCCCCTCCCTCTGGTGGAGTCAAGAACAGGGGCATACTGTAGGAGGGCGTGACTCTGGCTTCGCGCCAAGCCACTCACAATAGATGAGCATGGCTTCAGCTTTTGCGCCGAGCCCATGCAGAAAAAGGCTTGCAACTTTTACAGGAAACATACGCGGTCCCTGTTTTTGGCGGTGTAACAGGGGAGTAATCCCTGTTCAAGTAATGTGCCTTTAATCTAGCAGTGTGGTGGTTAACTGCTGGTAGTCAATTAATAAACACCACCTGCCTGATTTAGATTGCTTACAAAAGCCTGTCTGTTGAGACAGGAAGTGACTCCTTAGCTCACTTGTGAGCTGACCTTTGGAGACACAACAGTCTTGAGCCCTGTCAGAAGAAACAGCAGAGCTGCTTACAAGACACAGGGAAAACTACTAAACCTGATCTGACACACCCTGAGTGAAGGGAACTGAACCAGGAACTGAGAAGATTTTCCCTCCAAGAAACAGATAAGACTTTCATTCTTAAGAGACTTCTTATATCTGCTTATTTCATGCTATGTGTTTGGGGCTGGGAGAAATGCTTGACTAAGTGAGATGTGAATTAATTGCATAGTGTTTCACTAGAAATACTCCCAAGTGAATAGAAGCTTTGTTCCCACCCCCTGTGTTTGGATGGATTTCCTGATGAAAAGGAAAAGGCACAATAAAGCCTTATTATATTTTCACCTTATAAAAGTCTCCAATTGTGTACATCTGTGAACGTCCGTCTACAGGCGGCAACAGATTTTGGATGGCAACATCTATCTGATTGATCCCTTTACATTGGAACCACAATTATGAATAGAATAAAGTGCATTAACATGGGGTTCTCGTAATTTTGGCGGAGACCCTCTCTCCTTAATCTGCTGCAACACATGGTAGTGGAGTATATACCCCAGGCTAGGCAAAACTCCCTCCAGTACTGCACATGATAACAGTCCAGACATGAGTACTCTGTGGCTCCCTGTACATCAGCTGCTAGCAGTAAAGTGGTAGTTCCTCCAGCAGAGGTTCCTGGCACCTGTGACTCGGGCACCCCTCCTCAGATACTACCTAACAGTACTTTAACGCCACCCGTTATGGCCCTGACACGGCAGTCCCTTTCCAGAGGTTTCTGGGTAACTGGTAACAAAAACAGCCCCCCAGGCATCCTACATGAATCAGTCCTCAGGGTGACTTAGAACCAAAGCAATAGCAATCTGCCTCCTCACAGGTTACCCTTTAGGTCAGCATAGGCTAATGCTCCCTGGCAGGGAAACTGGGCCCCTGTTATGGTATGCAGGAGTCCCCTAGAGCAACACCTAGCCTCCCATCCTTCCTTAGTACTCACTTTCGAAGCATAATTTCTCTCTTTCTGTTCTGCTTCGCTGAAAGCCTGTCCTGTTGGGCATTTCAGCAGCGCCTCCAAATGTAGCGGTGTTTCCCCCACCCTCTGGGAGATTGTGCATCTACATGGTGTAATGTGCTGGTTACCTGCTGGCTCACAGGATACTGAGGTGTCCGTTGTTGGTGTTGGGGACATCAGGAAAGGCTTCTGGGGTATAAACTGGTTCTGCCTCACGGTGTCAGCGCCTCCATCTCTTGCAGGCTTCAGGGATGTAGAGACAATCCCTGCAGGATAACTCGCTTCTACTCCCCCTAATAGATTGCAGACTCAGGCAGGCGTATATTTTAACAGGAATACTTTATTGCAACACAGCTTTTATCAGAATACACTGCACAGCAACGCTTTCTGGCCTCACACTCTGGATGGTCCCTGGACTTCCACCCCTGGCCTAGGACACCAAGGGCAATCCTTGCTCTTCCCTGACTCCTATTAGAGTCAGAGGTACGGTACTCACCCCCAGTCCCCAAGGGGAGGGGACAGAAGTGCCAGAAAAACCCTGGATTGGGCCTAACACTACCTGCACTGATACTAGGACATACATGTCAGGCATGGTAGATTAGTAGTCAAGCCAGGCATGGCTATATATATTTTTTTATTAAACTACATAATTAAAAGTGACAAACTGGGGACATACTGGGACAAAACAAACAAAACTCTCCTTCCACGCGTTTCACGCTCTAACAGTGCTTTCTCAAGGAGTATTGAACGGAGGGTATACTGCCTGATTTTATAGCCCCTCCTTCTGGCAAACACAGTTGATTGTAAATTAATTACAAACATCAGTTGAAATCAATTTGTAGTGGCATTTAGAGGAAACATAAATTCAATTGAATAGTATAACATGATCAAAACAGAATACATTGATGGAAACAGTTCATACCTAAACTTGATATCGGTTAATGTATGTAATTCACCAAAATAAGGGAATATGGAACTATACTGTCAATATTGTTCCAGGTGAAAAAACTCCAAAATGAATCACCATCATAAATAAGATTAATTAATCAAATATAAGGTGTGGAGTATTAATAAATAAACTGCTCTAGCGAAACAACACAGCGAATATATATATTATTAAATAATGATAAAAAATATATAATATATGAATATATAAATAAACAGTATAAAAAACATAATGATGATGATGTATTAAGTCACACATGTGTAATAGTAAATGTAACAGAACAAATCATCAAGATATAACATAATATAATTTAAACTGTGAAAAATTTCAGAGCTGCTATACATTAAACACAGTCAAGATAGGCATTATGTCAGCCCATAAGTAGCAAAAACAAGTTTAGTAGGAGAACCTAGAGCAATGAATACAAAAAATACAAAAAAAGAGAGGCTTTTAGATGAAATAATAAATATCTATACCATATGTTTATACTGGCTATAGAAAATACTTTAGATCCCACTGTGAATTTAACCCTTTAGGGGCCAGAGTATCCAATGAAAAAATCCAGTATGCCTCTCTATTGTATAATGCATTAACTCTATCACCTCCTCTAAAATGCATATGAACATGTTCTAGGCTTCACACTTAAAATGTTCAAGTGAACCATTGAAGTGTAAAGAAACTGGGTGATTTAGATCTTTTTTTATTATCAGTCTCATGTGTTCCATGATCCGAATTTTGAATTTCCTTGTAGTAAGACCTACATATCTTCTATTACACCCACAGATGAGCATGTATATAATGAATTCTGAGTTACAGTTAATAAAAGACAGGATTTGGAAAAAATTCTCTTTTTACAATGTTTTTATTATTTTTAACATTTGTAACCACACTGGGAGAGATGAGGTTACCCAAGGTTTGTGATTTTCTAAACACAAATCTTGGATTTATTGATGTAATGCCCTTCAAAAACAGGTCTATTGAAAGTATTCCCCAGTGTTTGTTGATGATACAATTGATACATCAATTGCGTAAGATTGATTGCTGAATTGAGTTATAAAGTAAGGTGAGTCAAGATCAGAAGCATCATGTCTTTGAACAGTTTTCACATTTCTCCCAATATTTTTAGAACCTATCAAATCTTCCTACTTTTGCTGAGGGCATTCAAATAAGCCTCCTCAAGAATAGCTTTGTTATATCCTCTGGAAATGAAACGATCTGTAAGTTCCATTGCTCTAGATTTAAAGATTTCTAGACTTGAGCAATTTCGACGTAGTCGGATGTATTGCCCCAAGGGTATACCTCTAAATAGACTTCGATTATGTCCACTTTTAGCATGTAGGAGTGTATTTCTACTTGTAACGCGTAGCTCACTACAAACGAAGTGCGACCGCGGTGCTGAGGTAGGGAATTGAGAAACGCCAACCCATAGCCATGCGGGCGTACCTACTGCTGTGTCCGAGTTTATTCGAGCATTTGCCCGTTCTCGGCCGCAGCAGTAGCCTGGCGCGCGCCGGAGGGTGACGGGCGCGCGCCGAAGCAGCGGAAGAGCGCCCTCCGATCGGGGCGCTCTCCCTCCCGCTGCCGGGTCCGCCGGGTCCCCCGGAACACCCTGCCGCCGTCCCCCACATCGCGGGACACCAGGGCTCCCTCGGGGAGCCCTGGAAGCGCGTGCAGGGGGCGCAGGCTCCCGATGACGCGTGACCGCGCGTCGGTGACGCGTGGCACGCCGAGGGGCGGCCACTAGCAAGCCGGGAAATCTCCCGGCTTGCGTATCTGGCCGATGAGCAATAAAGTGTGTCGGTAGTGTAGGATGTAGATTGGTCGTGCAAGCCGGATCAGGGTTATAGAGTGCAGAGTAGTCGTATATACTTGCCAGGTCAGGATTGTAGAAGAGCGGATCGTCGGGGTACTTTGCCAAGGTGAAGATTGTAGAAGAGCGGATCGTCGGGGTACTTTGCCAAGGTGAAAATTGTAGAAGAGCGGATCGTCGGGATACTTTGCCAAGGTGAGGAATGTAGAAGAGCGGATCGTCGGAGTATTTTGCCAAGGTCAGGAGCGGAGAGAAGTGGAGCCCAAGAAACTAGCCGGGTTCAGGCAACAAAGGGTTAATCAGGCAGACAAGACAAAACAAGGTATCAGGAACAGAATGCAGCAAGGCACGGCTTCACACTGACTATGCTCAGCAAAGGTAAGCTGAAAGTGCAGGGTGTAAAAGGAAGGACAGTAAAAAACAGAGAAAATACTGTGCGCAACTATCTAACCCAGAATTTAGAATAAAAATATAGTGCAGTGACTAAACCACATAAATAAGTGACCAAGAAATAAATCACAATAACCACAGTGAGGGTGTATATATGAAGAAATTATATCACATAACGGTGTATTTGTAGAGGCGTCTGCTGCTATAAACACAGGGGGTGGCTCAGCACCCCCCACACTCTAGGAAATGGAAACAAAAGAAACAGCGCACAACGCCAAATAGTGAAGCAAGTAATGCTATATATTAGTAATTACAGGGTAATAAATCTGCGTACATCAAAACAGTGGAATAGGTGCATTTAGTGTGTTTCACACAAGTTACCACTCAGCAACTGTTGTCAGAAGAGTCTGCAGCTTGCTTCTCTCAGCGGGGGCGCTACGTTGGTTCAGGAGCAGGATTAATGTCCAAAACCCCTCATCCAACAGTACATCGCTCCCAAGGGGATTTCCCTTTGAGGCAACCACGCTCCGTTGCAGGTATTGGTGCTTGGTGGGACCGCTCGCGCTTCCAAGCCGTCTGGTGCAGCTCATGTAGCTCAGTGAGCAGATCCACTGTACGGGGGTGAGACCTCAGCTCTGCAAGGGTACACTTGGCGTGCCACGTTGTCGCTCCGTCACGGGATACTGCGTGATGACGTCACAGTCTCCGCAGCAGCGAGGGAACCGGCAGGGAGGCAGTGAAAGTCTCTCAAAGTCTCTCAAAGTCTCTCAGATGCCCAAAATTACCACCGGGAGTAATACTAGCAGGGTGAAGCCAATGGAGGCAATGGCAATATTAAGGCACTAGATAAAAATCATCCAACATGTTTCGTAGAATAAACTACTTCTTCAGGGAATAATTTGGCCATTACCCAGAGGTCTTAAGTACTTAACAAAGATGTCTAATTGATCAAACAATTAAAAATGGACCAATAATCTAGACTAGGTAATGGTTAAAGTGATAGGGAAGATGAAATCATTACTTTTAAAACAACAACTTTATTAACTACATACATAATAAAAAGATTTTATAAACATATAAACTAAACCTAGCATAAATAATTAAAAACATGCTGGAATAAAAGAAACACAATATTAGTACTAAAATAGATAGTATCAATAAATACATATAAAAGATGCAACTAGAAGTAACAATATAAATACGTATAGACAATAGAACAGAGCAGGGAAAACAGAGATACATAGATCAGTGATATCCCTTGGGTTTAAGTGGAGAAGGGGGCTAGAATTTTTTTTTAATAAAAATTCCTCTTAATAAAGTGCCCAGATGTCAACATCCTCATTTAACCCCTTAGGGGACATAGTATCTAACTTGTGAATCAAATATGTCTCCTTAGATGATAGTGTTTTAACTCTGTCCCCACCTCTTCTATTTACAGGAATAAACTGAATCCTCTTAAAAGTGAGACTGGACGGATCTTTGTTGTGGTGTAATAAAAAGTGTCTGGTTACACTGTGTTTTTCAAAACCGTTTTTTATATTTCTGACGTGTTCCTGGATACGAACTTTAAGGCTGCGTTTGGTTCTGCCTACATACTGATATCCACACGCACATTCCAATAAGTAAACAATGTGTGTAGATGTACATAAAATAAAGTCATCAATATTAAAAACTTCTTGTGTGTTTTTAGAATTAAATGTATGCTTGTCAGGATGTTGGTACTTACAAATACTACACTTACCACAAATATAATTGCCTTTTGGTTTAGGCCCTAACCAGTTCTTTTGTACTGTAGTGCTATTACTTAAAAAAACATCACTAGGTGTTAGCAAATTTTTAATGTTTTTGGCTCTCCTATAGATAAACCGTGGTTTAGTGTCTAGATGTGATCCCAATATGGGATCATTGCACAAAATACCCAGTGTTTATAAAAAAACCTTTTCGATGTCCCTATGTACAGAATTATAATCCGTAATGAAGGCCACATTTAAAATTTCATTTTTCATTATTGGGCCTATTTTATTTCTTGTCTTGGTTCTATTTTGAATTAACATATCTTTACGATCCATGTTACGTACCCTTATAATCTCTCTTTCGAGAAGTTCCTTAGGGTATCCCCTCTCTCTGAATCTCAAAAATAGTTTATTAGCCTGCTTGTCAAAAACCTCTATACTACTGCAGTTATGTCTGAGTCTGACAAATTGCCCTCCTGGTATATTTTTTATCCATGTACTTTTGTGATTACTATTCGCCATCAGCAAATTGTTAGTATCCACCTCCTTAAAGAAGGTTTCAGTCTCCACAGTGCCATCCGCTCTGGAAGTAAGTCTTAAATCCAGAAAATCTATCTGGGTGGCATCCACCTTATGTGTAAACTCAAGGTTGAAATCATTCCTATTCAGGTTATCTACAAATGCACTGGCCGATGCATAATCACCGTCCCACACACACAGGATGTCGTCTATGTAGCGTTTCCACACAACGACATTCCTGTGGTAGGGTTCCTCGGGCACAATGAACTGAGACTCCCACTTACCCACATACAGGTTTGCGAAACTGGGGGCAAACCTATGTATTTTCGGCAGGTGGTAAAATATGGGGATCCTTGGGAATTCAGAAAATAGGAAGGCGAACTCTGTTGTAGTGATGACGGATAGAGTGACTGCATTATCTAATAGCGCTTTTAGTTCCCTTAAAAACTCGGCTGTGGGGTCCTTCAATAATTTGACATAGGACGATGTGTCGTTAAGAAGCCTTAAAGCTTCTTTTTCATAATCACACCTATTTTGGACTACTACGCCACCACCTTTGTCCGCCTGCCTTATAATTAGGCTTGCATCATCCTTCAATGTTTTAAGGGCTAGGGACTCGCTTACACTGAGGTTATTTTTAATGTTACCTGACTTAAAATTACGTGATAAAATGTTAAAATCATTGATGACCATATTAAAAAATGTATCAATATGATGACCCTTGGAATGTGCGGGATAGAACTTAGATTGGGTTTTAAATTCAGTATGTCTAATTTCTATTTCTTTATCAGAATTACTTGCAGCAACCCTAGCAGCCTTACCAGGAATAAGGTCCATATCTTGTTTCAGAAAATGTCTCTTTAGGGTAATATTGCGAGTGAACTTGTGTAGAAAGGGAGGAACACTTTAAACTCCTCTTTACAGACGAAGTGTTACATGGTCAGCCCAATGAACCAATCAATTTAACAGCTAAAGAACAATTTAAAATATTAGAACGGCTATTACTTACCGAGGGTAAACATTGGCTTGAGACCAAAACCCTACAAAGTTATTTGGATGTGGGTAGAATACCAAGAGGTCTCAGGTTTTCAAAAAGCCCTACCTTCGGTAAGGATAACCCTAAATTTATGCAGGAGTGGAACAGAATACAGGACGAGTGTTCTAATGATCTCATTAGGTTAATAATATATGAAAGGAACCGTGAGATCAAAGACTTAGAAAAGGAGATTTTGAAAGCAATTAAAGCATTAGAACCGATAGTGATAGAAACTGATTGCTCGGAGATTGAGCATGATTTAAAAGTTAAATTAGAGTATGAAGAAGATGAACTTTTAAAAACGAAACACAATAAATTTTTAAGAGACAAATTAGATTACCAGCAAGGAAGACAGAGGGACTGGGCTAAAAAAGATAGAGGAAGGGTAGTAGGCGATGAGTATATCCCCCATAAAAAAGAAAGAGGGGGGTCTATACATTCAAAGAACAGACAAGAAAATTACCACACCTACGAACAGAAGAGAGAGAGCAGAACCAATAAAAATGATCGATCAGATAGAGATCGCTCACGCTCTAACCATGGTAATGGGTATCGCAATCCCAATTATAAAGGGAAAAACTACATTGAGGGCTTTAGGTATGGCTCAAGGCCACAGGGACAGCATAGAAATTATGAATACACTGGCGACACACTTTATTCGAGCTTGGCTAGTCCCACGAATTCGGGTATACCCGGGTGTATTGAGGTTTGTGACTGTTTTCTGCCCGAGTACATTGAGTTATTTTTCAGGCAGGGATTGAAGCATTTTATTCCCGCTGGCTGCAATACTGCACAGTATATATATATACACTGCATTACAATTCATGAATTTATGCCATCTGGTAGACACGCGAAGCATTGCAGCCTATTAAATCCTAATCATCCTCATTTAACAGATCAGCCGCCCATCAGCCAGGCATGAACCCAGGCTGGGAAGGCAAATGCAACGGGGCTTGGCAGAGGTGAGGAGCGGCGCATTCCAGGTATCTGCCAGGTACATACCGGGTATTTGCTCGAATAAAGTGTGTCGGTGCAGTATGAGCACAAAGACCCCCATGCGAGAACATCTAGATACTCACCCAGGAACTTCCCTAAATATTCACCCAAACGCCCGGTTAGACCTGAACCCACTACAGATTCACCTTCTTTTTTAGACTTGATAAGAACAAGACTAGAAAGGAAGGTAATAACAGTGAAAGATATATAGAATACCCCCAAGAGAAAAGGAAGAAAAGGGTTACATCAGATGAGGAACACGAGGAGGGACCAGAGCACAAAAGAAGAGAGTACTCTTGGGAAAGAACAACCTAGCAAACAAAGGGGTTTTTAATCTCTCCTCCACAGTTTTAAGTAAGGATCAATTGAGCATACTTGGAAGGGGTTTGAGTTTTTCCAAAACCTGTGGACCAAGCTCCTTCCAGTTGTTCAAAGATCTACACAAGTTCACTCGCAATATTACCCTAAAGAGACATTTTCTGAAACAAGATATGGACCTTATTCCTGGTAAGGCTGCTATGGTTGCTGCAAGTAATTCTGATAAAGAAATAGAAATTAGACATACTGAATTTAAAACCCAATCTAAGTTCTATCCCGCACATTCCAAGGGTCATCATATTGATACATTTTTTAATATGGTCATCAATGATTTTAACATTTTATCACGTAATTTTAAGTCAGGTAACATTAAACATAACCTCAGTGTAAGCGAGTCCCTAGCCCTTAAAACATTGAAGGATGATGCAAGCCTAATTATAAGGCAGGCGGACAAAGGTGGTGGCGTAGTAGTCCAAAATAGGTGTGATTATGAAAAAGAAGCTTTAAGGCTTCTTAACGACACATCGTCCTATGTCAAATTATTGAAGGACCCCACAGCCGAGTTTTTAAGGGAACTAAAAGTGCTATTAGATAATGCAGTCACTCTATCCGTCATCACTACAACAGAGTTCGCCTTCCTATTTTCTGAATTCCCAAGGATCCCCATATTTTACCACCTGCCGAAAATACATAAGGCCTTGGTGGATCCACCCGGACGCCCAATCGTGTCAGATATACAATCTATGACAGCCAATCTTAGTCAATACAGTACGTGGATTTTTTTCTCCAACCGTATGTTGGTGAATTAACCTCTTATTTGAAGGATTCTACTGCAGTTCTAAATTTATTTAAAGATTTCAAATGGAAGAGTTCATATGTATGGATTACATGTGGCATAAAATCCCTCTATACAAATATACCCCATCAGAAAGGGTTGGATGCAGTCAACTCCTTTTTGGAAGTAGACCCCACAATGCACCCATTAAATAGGAAATTTAATCTCGAGTCTATTAGTTTCATATTGAAACATAATTATTTTCTGTTTCTTTCCACTTTCTACCTGCAGGTTTGCGGAACTGCAATGGGTACTAGGTTTGCCCCCAGTTTCGCAAACCTGTATGTGGGTAAGTGGGAGTCTCAGTTCATTGTGCCCGAGGAACCCTACCACAGGAATGTCGTTGTGTGGAAACGCTACATAGACGACATCCTGTGTGTGTGGGACGGTGATTATGCATCGGCCAGTGCATTTGTAGATAACCTGAATAGGAATGATTTCAACCTTGAGTTTACACATAAGGTGGATGCCACCCAGATAGATTTTCTGGATTTAAGACTTACTTCCAGAGCGGATGGCACTGTGGAGACTGAAACCTTCTTTAAGAAGGTGGATACTAACAATTTGCTGATGGCGAATAGTAATCACAAAAGTACATGGATAAAAAATATACCAGGAGGGCAATTTGTCAGACTCAGACATAACTGCAGTAGTATAGAGGTTTTTGACAAGCAGGCTAATAAACTATTTTTGAGATTCAGAGAGAGGGGATACCCTAAGGAACTTCTCGAAAGAGAGATTATAAGGGTACGTAACATGGATCGTAAAGATATGTTAATTCAAAATAGAACCAAGACAAGAAATAAAATAGGCCCAATAATGAAAAATGAAATTTTAAATGTGGCCTTCTTTACAGATTATAATTCTGTACATAGGGACATCGAAAAGGTTTTTTTATAAACACTGGGTATTTTGTGCAATGATCCCATATTGGGATCACATCTAGACACTAAACCACGGTTTATCTATAGGAGAGCCAAAACCATTAAAAATTTGCTAGCACCTAGTGATGTTTTTTTAAGTAATAACACTACAGTACAAAAGAACTGGTTAGGGCCTAAACCAAAAGGCAATTATATTTGTGGTAAGTGTAGTATTTGTAAGTACCAACATCCTGACAAGCATACATTTAATTCTAAAAACACACAAGAAGTTTTTAATATTGATGACTTTATTTTATGTACATCTACACACATTGTTTACTTATTGGAATGTGCGTGTGGATATCAGTATGTAGGCAGAACCAAACGCAGCCTTAAAGTTCGTATCCAGGAACACGTCAGAAATATAAAAAACGGTTTTGAAAAACACAGTGTTTCCAGACACTTTTTATTACACCACAACAAAGATCCGTCCAGTCTCACTTTTAAGGGGATTCAGTTTATTCCTGTAAATAGAAAAGGTGGGGACAGAGTTAAAACACTATCATCTAAGGAGACATATTTGATTCACAAGTTAGATACTATGTCCCCTAAGGGGTTAAATGAGGATGTTGACATCTGGGCACTTTATTAAAAGGAATTTTTATTAAAAAAAAAATTCTAGCCCCCTTCTCCACTTAAACCCAAGGGATATCACTGATCTATGTATCTCTGTTTTCCCTGCTCCGTTCTATTGTCTATACGTATTTATATTGTTACTTCTAGTTGCATCTTTTATATGTATTTATTGATACTATCTATTTTAGTACTAATAATGTGTTTCTTTTATTCCAGCATGTTTTTAATTATTTATGCTAGGTTTAGTTTATATGTTTATAAAATCTTTTTATTATGTATGTAGTTAATAAAGTTGTTGTTTTAAAAGTAATGATTTCATCTTCCCTATCACTTTAACCATTACCTAGTCTAGATGATTGGTCCATTTTTAATTGTTTGACCAATGAGACATCTTTGTTAGGTACTTAAGGCCTCTGGGTAATGGCCAAATTATTCCCTGAAGAAGTAGTTTATTCTACGAAACATGTTGGATGATTTTTATCTAGTGCCTTAATATTGCCATTGCCTCCATTGGCTTCACCCTGCTAGTATTACTCCCGGTGGTAATTTTGGGCATATGAGAGACTTTGAGAGACTTTGAGAGACTTTCACTGCCTCCCTGCCGGTTCCCTCGCTGCTGCGGAGACTGTGACGTCATCACGCAGTATCCCGTGACGGAGCGACAACGTGGCACGCCGAGTGTACCCTTGCAGAGCTGAGGTCTCACCCCCGTACAGTGGATCTGCTCGCTGAGCTACACGAGCTGCACCAGACGGCTTGGAAGCACGAGCGGTCCCACCAAGCACCAATACCTGCAACGGATCGTGGTTGCCTTAAAGGGAAATCCCCTTGGGAGCGATGTACTGTTGGATGAGGGGTTTTGGACATTAATCCTGCTCCTGAACCAACGTAGCGCCCCCGCTGAGAGAAGCAAGCTGCAGACTCTTCTGACAACAGTTGCTGAGTGGTAACTTGTGTGAAACACACTAAATGCACCTATTCCACTGTTTTGATGTACGCAGATTTATTACCCTGTAATTACTAATATATAGCATTACTTGCTTCACTGTTTGGCGTTGTGCGCTGTTTCTTTTGTTTCCATATAAAAGGAAGGAGACTCCAATAACAGGCAGGGGTGGAACCAGGAAGTGAATCGTCATAGGCTACTGGTACTCACAGGTTTGTCCAATGATGCAGCCGATCAGGTAGGAGGTTGCTTGCAGGCTGCACGTGTCACAGAGTTCAGACGGCGGGACTTAGAGTGTGTGATACTCCCAGGCCGGTTCCTTGAGACATCAGAGCGGTGGCGGAGCCTGGAACGCGCATCACTGCCATGCTGGTGTTGTTTAACAACAGAGCGGGGACAGAGCCTACCGCGCGCATCAGCGGGGCGACTAGACGAGTGACCACGACGTACAGCCAGGTGAGGGGATGGTCCCTGAACGCTGGAACG
Organism: Ascaphus truei; assembly: GCF_040206685.1. NCBI lineage: Eukaryota > Metazoa > Chordata > Amphibia > Anura > Ascaphidae > Ascaphus > Ascaphus truei. Next base: position 178,322,212 of record NC_134485.1, read on the forward strand.
GCGAATCCTCACAGTACACCCCCTCTAGGAGCGACCTCCGGGCGACTCCATGAAGGCTTATCCGGAAATTTGGAATGGAAGTTACGGATCATCCTGGAAGCATGACCATGATGACTAGGAACCCAGGATCTTTCCTCTGGGCCGTAACCCTTCCAGTGTACCAAATACTGTAATGAGCCTCTTGAGAACTTTAAGTCCAGAATGGATTGTATTTCATACTCAGGTTGGCCTTGTACCATATGAGACGAAGTGGGAGGCGAATGAACTGAGTGAGTATTCTGGACCACTTGCTTAAGCAATGAGACGTGAAAAACGGATGGGATCCGCATAGAAGGAGGTAACGCGAGACGATACGCCACGGGATTAATCCTTTCTGAGATAGAAAAAGGACAGAGAAATCTGGTTGCAAACTTCATAGACGGTGCCTTCAGCCTGATGTTCTTGGATGAGAGCCAAACTTTGTCGCCAATCTTGAATTCCTGAGCAGGTCTACGGTGGCGATCAGCCTGGGTCTTCTGCTTATTGGTAGCTGTCTTGATGTTTGCCTGAACCTTTTTCCAAAGATCTTGCAATGCTTTAATACTGTCGTCTGCCGCGGAAACCCCTGATGAAGATACAGAGATAGGGAGTGTAGAAGGATGGAACCCGTAATTTACAAAAAATGGGGATTCCAGAGTAGATCCACTTTGTGCGTTGTTATGGGCGAATTCTGCCCAGGGCAAAAGTTCTGACCAGTCATCTTGGGAATCTGAAACAAAACATCTTATGTATTGTTCTAGGGACTGATTGGTCCTTTCAGTTTGACCATTCGTCTGTGTGTGGTACCCTGAGGAGAAATGTAGAGAAATGCCCAGTTGTATTTAAAAAGAACGCCAAAAGCGAGACACAAAGTGTGAACCCCTATCAGACACGATAACCAGGGGTACTCTGTGAAGTCGAAAGATCTCTCTGATGAATACACGGGAAGGTTGGAAGAATTGGGAAGACCTTTGAGAGGCATAAAGTGGGACTGTTTAGAAAATCGATCCACGACCACCAGGATCGTATTCATGCCCTTGGATACCGGTAAATCCACAATGAAATCCATGGACAGGTGTGTCCATGGTCGGTTGGCAACAGGAAGGGGCTGGAGAAGTCCTGAAGGAAGATTCCTGGGAGTCTTAGTCCTGGCACAAGTTGGGCACGCGGCTACGAAGTCCTTGACATCTTTCTGAATCCCGGGCCACCAAAAAGTTCTGGAAATCAGATCTAAAGTTCTCCTGGTACCTGGGTGACCAGCGGCTCTGGAGGAGTGACTCCATTGGAGAACTTTCCTGCGGTGTGTAGGAGAAGTATACAGACGACCCTCGGGAATATTGAAATCTGCAGGGGTGTGATCTTGTTGTCGTACAATATCTTTGAGAACGTTGAAGGTGGTTGCAGATAAGAATACACTTAGCAGGGAGAATAGGCCTTTGTTGGTCCTCAGATTTATCATCCGAAGAGAATTGTCGGGAAAGGGCGTTAGCCTTGACATTTTTTGTTCCATGCAGATATGATATTATGAAATTGAATCTTGAAAAGAATAATGACCATCTGGCTTGACGGGCTCCAAGACGACGTGCCCATTCAATGTATAACGGATTTTTATGATCTGTTAAGATAGTTATGGGATTCTCAGTGCCCTCCAGAAAATGTCTTCATTCTTCTAATGCTAATTTCACAGCCAGGAGTTCCCGATTCCCGATATCGTAATTGCACTCAGCGGAAGAATTTTTTTTGGAGAAAAATGCAAAGGGATGCAATCTGGATTGAGGATTCTTCCTCTGGGAAAGGACAGCACCAACACCGATGTCTGATGCATCTACTTCTAGGGTGAAAGGCAGTTTACGATCAGGATGAATAAGGATACAGTGGCGGCCGCCTTTATCCTAAATCGGCTGTATGCGCGGCACTCTGATAATCTCGGTCAGATGCGTTTTTTTTTTAGTCCGGAGTGAATTGCGTTATTTTAGCGCTCGTGATATTAGCATTTTATTCTTGCTGTCTGCAATACTGCAATGCCGTCTAAAAACTCAGGGGGGCGTTCACGAGCTGTTGTCTTGGAAGTCTAATACCTTAGCAGTTCAACCTACGTCAGTACACAGTCTGCGTGTGCGTGCGCAGTAATTGTAAATTTGCATATTTACAGTATACATGCATTTGCATGTCTCATTTGAAAATTGTTGAAACGCACAGGTGTGTACAGTACTGTAACACTGTCACATTTCGGCATATACAGCGCTCTCCCCTCGCTCGCCCCCGCACACACACAGGATAATTTGCTGCACTGCAGGATATTTCAACTTCTTATCTTATCTACAGTGCAGTACATCTGTCCCACGCCATTCCTTTGAACGTGTGTCTTTCTGGTTTCAATCAGATTCCTGCTTGACAGCAGATGATTACTGCGCATGCACCTGTAACTTCACCCACCACTGCTTGCTTGAGTGAGTGACCAAAAAAAAAAAAAAAATTCTCCTCAGTTTTTAATGTTTTTTTTTCTCCACGAGCCTGCAAAAACCATCTTGATATTATGATATTCAATCTGTGCTGTAGCTTTTGACTGCAACCCTGTGCGTTTGACTGCACATGGTTGATTTGTGTGCTTTTTACGTACTGTATTTGGGAGTGTAGGGATCATATTATTATGATGAACTGCCTTTTGAAATTAAAGTATGTCATTATCTTTGAACTTCATGCAGCTGTACCCTGTAGCCCCCTATCCCATGCACACACAAGGCTTGCTCAAGGATTTGAAACTCTTATCGACAGACACCTCCACAGAGTCATTCATTTTCTGAAGTTTGCCATTGTGTTCTTAATCCGTCCCTAGCCGAGCGTCACCTCACTGCGCCTGTGTGTAATCCTCTTTGAGATGGGAGCTAGCTGATTACTGCGTATGACTCACACAACCCCCCCCCCCCTCCAACCCTTTGAGGCTTTGTTTACGGTAACGCTTTGGAAAAATCCCTTCTCGAATTTGATATGTAAATCTGATTTGCACAGCACTGTGAGAATTGAGAGTTAAAAAACCATTAACGGATTCAAGTTGTTTTGCAATTCATTCATTTTCTTTGGTGTACTGTAGGTGTGGGGGGCGGGGGTTGTTGTCAATGATTATGATTATCAAGAATGTAAATACATATTTATTTTATCAGGAACCAAAAAAAACAAATATAAAAATAATCATGAATAATACATAATGCAGTCTTTATTAAGTTCTTCTGTCAGATGGAAATTGAGGGCCGGTGGATAATCATGAATAATGCACATTGATAATAATATTAATTAATAATATATAATATATAATATATAATAATATATATAGTAATATAATTTTTCCATCTTTATCTTCTTCCTCATTCTGTGTACAGTACAGTAGTTCATTGAGAGAGGAGAGGTTTTGTGTACATCAGTTTAGACTGCAGTTTAGATACTGTACACTTAACTGTACAAACAGTTCACAGACTGTACACGATACCCCCCCCCCTAACCCCCAGTCCATCCTTTTTTTCTGAAAAGACAAGAAAACAAAAAATTAGTGCAGTTATGTGCATACTGTATTATGGCATTGTGTGCTGTGTAGTACTGTTAAACTAGTCTATACTGGAACTACTGTATACTGTGACTACTGTTAAATAGTTCAGCACCATATGGCTGGTGCTGCTCTCTCTGGAAATAAATAAATTGAGCAGTTAGGTGCATACTGTACTGTATTATGGCACTGTGTACTGTATACTGTAGCTACTCCATATTGGACTACAGTACGCTGTTAGCACTGTCAAACAAGTCCATACTGGAACTACTGTATTCTCTGACTACTGTTAAATACTTTGTAACCAGATGGCTGGTGCTGCTCTCTCTGGAAAGAAGTAATTTGAGCAGTTACTGTACTGTAGGTGCATACTGTATTATGGCATTGTGTACTGTATAGCTACTCCATATTGGACTACAGTATGCAGTTACCGTAATACTATCAAACTAGTCTATACTGGAACTACTGTATACTCTGACTACTAGGAAAGAAAAAATCTGTGCCATACTTACCTATATCATACTGTACTTACAATACTACAGTACATTACTTCAGTATACCATACTACCTTCCTGATGCTTGCTCATTACGCGCGATCACAATGGGCAACACAGTCGCAATATGGTAAATATATTTATTGCATCGTTCCACGGTGAGTACATCGTTCCAAAAACTCAGTATGCCTTTTGCCAACTCATCCTTTTTGGAGGGTTTCACGACTTTTCGGATATGGTCCTTCAGCTGATGCCAGACCATTTCGATCGGATTGAAGTCTGGCGATCTGTCATTGGAAAAAAAGGACATTTAGTTTAAGAGATACAGTACACAGTAAAAACAGTGGGGAAAAAATGAGACACGGTTACCGCACTTACTCCGCTGGCGTCTTCACCCAGTTGATACCGCGCTCAAGGATATGCGCTGTTGACGCGGTGTGCTTCGGATCGTTGTCCTGGTAGAAACGGTGACCACCCGGGAACTCGCGTGTGATGTATTCCACAATCTCAGGCACAATTTTGTCTTGGTAGAAAGCTTTATCCATGATTCCTATAACAAGAAAAGAAAAGTGCTCAAAAAACTGCACACTAATACAGTACAGTGCATAAGGCTACATTATATTTTATATTTTACCTTCAAAGATGACAATGCATCCTGGTCCACGCCTAAAGATGGCACCCCACACATGCATCTTCACTGGGTGTTTTGGCCGCGGCTTCATAGATATGCAACCTTTTTTGTGGAATGCAAAGGTGGCAAATTTCTCCAGCGATACAGTAGACTCGTCAGTGAAGATGCAATCCTGGAAAGTTTCCCCACTGAAGATCCATGCCTGGGCCTGGACCACTCTTTTGATTTTGTTAACGTCCCTTATCATGGGGTACGGTCTGTAATGACAAGGAATAATTAGTTTTAGAGGTACAGTACAGTTTCTTAAACAACACTTTTACCTCCTGTATTGTCCAGTACTAACCTCACACGTCCATATTTCCATCCAATTCTGCGTCTCATCTTCTTTATGCTGGTCTCGGATACAGTGAGATTGTGATTTTCTTGCAGAGTGTATTTGACCCTTAATGCACTCTTCTCATCATTCTTCTCACTTATTTTGTCGACCAGAAGAGTTGTCTCCCTACAATGTACAGAAAAACAACAATCCAGTGAGTTACAGTGCAGTAGGCCACTACGAGGGGCGGGCGACTCTGCGCATGCGCTGCCTCGCATCAACGGATGCAGATAGCTTCCTGGCCTGAGAGACCCGGCGGTCAAATCTGCGCATGCGCTTCAACCTCCCATGTCTGTGTGGACGTATGGGGGGAATGGCGGCTCTCCACCTCCGGCCCCGGCGGCGCTCAGTCAGCGGGACACAGGGAAGGGGAAGCGGAGTTAGGGAGGAGAGAGGCTGAGCAGCGGCTCCTCCTCTCACAGCCGGAGGACTTGCGGGGATTCCGCCATCTAACTACACCCACACCCGCAGCACCGGAAGCTCTGCGCCAGCCATCTTTGTACACCCATGGCAGCGGACGTGTGGGGTTAACGGCGGCCGTTAGGAGTGGCGCCGGTGGCTATCGCCGGCACCGCATGTCACAGCAGGCGTGTGGGGGGGAGGGATGGGGAAGCCGTGCCGTCACTTCCGTTTCACATTTGTCCCCCATCTCTCCCGTTTTACCCCATCAGAATAGGTGCCACTAAAGAAGTTTCACTTCAAAAATATACATATACCGTTGTTATATAAATATACTGAAATAACTATAAAATTAGATACAGTAGATCTACAGTACACAATATAGTGTTCTATTAATATGCAGCAATATAAGAAATATACATATACCGTTGTTATATAAATATACCGAAATAACTATAAAATTAGATACAGTAGATCGACAGTACACAATACTGCACCGACACACTTTATTCGAGCAAATACCCAGTATGTACCTGGCAGATACCTGGAATGCGCCGCTCCTCACCTCTGACAAGCCCCGTTGCGTTTGCCTTCCCAGCCTGGGTTCATGCCTGGCTGACGGGCGGCTGATCTGTTAAATGATAATGATTAGGATTTAATAGGCTGCAATGCTTCGCGTGTCTACCAGATGGCATAAATTCATGAATTGTAATGCAGTATATATATATATACTGTGCAGTATTGCAGCCAGCGGGAATAAAATGCTTCAATCCCTGCCTGGAAAATACCTCAATGCACTCGGGCAGAAAACAGTCACAAACCTCAATACACCCGGGTATACCCGAATTCGTGGGACTAGCCGAGCTCGAATAGAGTGTGTCGCCAGTGTATATTGTTCTATTAAGATGCAGCAATATAAAAAAATATACATATAATGTTGTTATATAAATATACCGAAATAACTATAAAATTAGATACAGTAGATCGACAGTACACAATATATTGTTCTATTAATATGCAGCAATATAAAAAATATACATATACCGTTGTTATATAAATATACCGAAATAACTATAAAATTAGATACAGTAGATCTACAGTACACTATTACAGTACACTAGTAGATCTACAGTACAATATTTTATAAAAAAAATAAATAAATTTAGTTATATAAATATACTTACGCGTTAGTTACCGTTGGTGTCCTCGTGCGTTGTCTGGTTTTCCGTGTGCATGATAGCTCACGGTGGTTGATGGCACAACGAGGCCAGAAGTAGCTAACCAGCATTGGATATCTGCAATTCGGTGTCCGCTCATGTACATCTCCTTAATTCGCATGCTGAGATCCTTTGAAATCTTTTTAACAGGCATTGCTGCGAGTAGAAAGAAATACAAACACAAGAATGTATATTCGATGTTTAGTCGATGTGTATTCAATGTGCAGTGAATCCACAAAATGGATGGTGTATTTATACGTTAATGACTCACATTAGAGTATGCCCACTTTCAACACCTGTACCTCGTCGCCATGCATAAAAGGTTACACACTTTGCATAGCCCACCACTCGATGATCTTTATCTGAACTTGCCCTTGTCCAGATACTGCATTGTGCAATCTAGGTTCCTACGACTTGGTGCCCCAGCCATTGCCAAACCAATTGCGTCGATAGTCAACTCTATCCTGTCTGCAGGCCATATCCCTAAGACCTGGAAAACTGCCAGAGTTGTCCCAATCTTCAAAAGTGGGGACAAAAACACTGTCTCAAACTACAGGCCAATCTCACTTCTCCCAATTCTATCCAAAGTTATGGAAAAATGTGTCCACTCCCAATTAAGCGAGTTCTACACCAAGACAAATTTCCCTAGCCAATTCCAGTCTGGGTTTCGTCCCAAACACTCCACCGTAACTACCCTGCTAAAAGTTTGCAATGAAATCCAGTGTGGAATGGAACGGGGACAACTCACTGGTGCAGTATTCCTAGATTTTGCAAAGGCTTTTGACACAGTTGATCATGCTATCCTGCTTAACAAACTCCAGAGCTCTGGAATAGGGAAACATGCTTTAAACTGGTTTCAGTCCTACCTATCAGGAAGATCCCAACATGTGTCCATCTCAGGCTCTAACTCCAACCCCCTGGATATCACCTGTGGTGTCCCGCAAGGCTCTGTTCTGGGGCCCCTACTCTTCTCAGTGTTCATTAATGATCTTCCCACAGCTTGTAAGGAAGCCTCAATACACATGTATGCAGATGACACAATCCTGTATGCACACAGCCATAGCCTCTCTGACCTTCAACACATACTTCAGTCTGACTTTTTGAGACTCGAAAACTGGATTTCCCAAAACAAACTGTTTTTAAACACTGACAAGACTGTAACAATGGTATTTGGGACCAAGACTAAATTTGTAAAGCTTCCAGTGACTGAGCTCCTGATTAGAACCAACGCTAAAACCACCCTAACACCTGTCACTAGTTTTAAATACCTGGGCTTATGGTTTGACTCCCACTTAACATTCGGGATGCACATTGATACCCTGACAACCAAGACCTATGCCAAACTAGGGGTACTTTACAGGAACAAATCCTCCCTAAGTCTCCTGGTCAGAAAGCGTATTGCACAGCAGATGCTAATGCCAATTATTGACTATGGAGACATAGTATATGGCTCGGCTCCTCAAACCCACCTTAGCAAACTTGACACCCTCTACAATTCAATTTGTCGTTTTGTTCTCCAATGCAACTACAACACACATCACTGCGAAATGCTCAAAGAACTAGATTGGTCATCACTAGAGTCTAGGCGCAAAGTTCACCTTTCCTGTCTCACCCTCAAATACTTTCTGGGCAAGCTACCCAGCTACCTGAACAAGCTCCTCACCCCTACCACATGCAGTACCTATCACCTGAGATCAGACTCCAAAAGACTATTCATGGTCCCAAGACTCAACAAAGTATCCGGACGTTCCTCCTTCTCCTTCCGTGCACCCCAAAACTGGAACAACCTACCAGAGACTCTCACATCCACCACCAGCTTAAGTTCTTTCAAATCTAAGGCTGTCTCACACTTTAATCTGGTCTGTAACTGTTTCATAAGCTCATAATATATATTTTCTTTAACTGTGCATGCAATGTCTTGTATATAAATGTATACCTTGTTCATTTATGTAACTGTATTTGTAACCATGTATTATTTGTTTTACTCTGTGCCCAGGACATACTTGAAAACGAGAGGTAACTCTCAATGTATTACTTCCTGGTAAAATATTTTATAAATAAAAAAATTTATAAATAAATAATCTGCTTCCATGGATCAATCTCGATTCTACGGATGCCGGAAGCCACTCGCCTCTGCCGTGCCTATCACACAGAAAAAGCGAAAGGCAGCAGCAGTTTCCAAGCCAAGGCCAAAGCGACAGGCTAAGGCCAATAAAGAAAACCTTCTGCTGACCCCAAAGGCTAAGGGTTTTAATAGACGTCAGCCTTATTATGTCAAGAAGAAATAAGGTGATGTACACTCAACGCAAAACAAATGGCAGCCAACCCAACAAACCCGCAGACCACTTCCTCCAATACGCTTCAACGATTCTGCCGCTGCTCTCCTGGATATCTTCAGCCCATCTTCTCTACTGCTCTTCGACGATGCTGCCGCTGGTGTCCCTGAAATTCACGGGTCACTTTCTCCTTTGCGCTTAGACGAAAATCCAGAGGTCACTTTCTTCAACGACGCTGCCGCTTCTCCTCTCCCGGATATACACAGGTCACCTCCTCCACCTTTCTTCGACGACGCTGCCGCTTCTCTCCATGGAACCCCCATCTCATCCTCCGTAGCACCCATCCACCCAGATGTCCACAGCACGCCATGCAAAAGAAGCAGCTCGTTAGACCGGATGCTGAATGGGATAAGTGTGGATATCCCCGGGAACTCTATTGTGCTGGCAAAGATAGATCTGCTTCTGGAGACCATGCTAAATATGGATCAACGGATGCTAAATATGGATCAACGGATGCAGAAGATGGATCAACGGATGGAGAAGATGAATCGACGGATGGAGAAGATAGAGACTGACATAGCGGGGATACATAATTTGCTCGGTGTTCATGTCCCTGTATCCCCGATGCCAGAGCAGGAGGGTGGCATGGATGTGATGAATGAGACCTTCGACCACCTTCTATCACCAAGCGCAACCCCTCCACCAGAAGAATTTGTGTTCTATGTAAAGAAGGTTCTTGTGGTCCGTGAGAATAGTAAACAGCTCTTTTGACTCCTCCAGCAGGTGTCTCCACTCTTGAAGAGCCATCTTCACGGCCAGAAGTTCCCTGTAACCCATGTCATAGTTCCTCTCGGTGGATGTGAATTTCTTGGAAAAATATGCACAGGGATGTAACTTATCTTGAGGCATGGGTCTCTGAGAAAGAACGGCTCCAGAGCCGCAATCAGAAGCGTCGACCTCCAGGACGGAGGGAAGTTCAATGTTGGGATGACGGAGAATAGGTGCAGATATAAAAGCTTCCTTGAGTGTCTCAAAAGCGGAGATGGCCTCGGATGACAAAGCAGAAGGATCAGCTCCTTTTTTGGTGAGCGCAGTGAGGGGTGCTGCAATGGTAGAAAAACTCTGTATAAACTTACGATAGTAATTAGCGAACCCTAAAAAACGTTGTATGGCTTTGAGAGAATTGGTACTTGGCCATTCAGTAACTGCTTGAAGTTTACCGGAGTCCATCATAAACCCCTCATCGGAAATGATGTACCCCAGAAATGGAGTAGATACCTGATGAAAGGTGCACTTCTCCAGTTTGGCGTACAAATGGTGTTCACAGAGACGGGAAAGGACGTAGGAGGTGTGGCGTATATGGTCCTGGAGATCTTTGGAAAAAAATCAGGATATCATCCAAGTATACTATAACAAAAATATTGAGTACCTTACGAAAGACGTCGTTGATGAAATCCTGGAAGACAGCGGGAGCATTACATAAGCCGAAAGGCATTACAAGATACTCGTAGTGTCCACTACGCATGTTGAAGGCCGTTTTCCATTCATCCCCCTTTCTGATGCGCACCAGGTTATAGGCACCACGTAGATCCAACTTGGAAAAAATCTTGGCCCCCTGTAATTTATCGAACAGTTCGGTAATGAGGGGAAGGGGGTAACGATTTTTGATAGTTATGTGGTTCAAACCCCTGTAATCGATGCAAGGCCTCAACGACCCGTCCTTTTTCTTGATGAAGAAAAACCCAGCCCCTGGGAATTGGAGAGACGAATAAAGCCTTTATTGAGATTCTCCTGGATATATTTATCCATAGCGTGAGATTCTGGTAACGACAAGGGGTAGGTCTTGGACTTGGGTAGGGATTAACCTGGAACCAGATCAATCTGACAAACGTAAGTCCTGTGTGGCGGCAAAAGGTCTGACTGTACCTTATTGAAAACGTCCCGGAATTGATGGTAAACAGAAGGTAGAATAACTTCGGGAACAGAGGTATTGGCCAGCAGTTGATGAGTCTCGCCTGACCTCGGCCTCCAGGAGATGGGAGCAGAGGAAGTCCAGTCAATGAGAGGATTGTTAAGCTGTAGCCAAGGAAGACCAAGGGTGATGGGTATCCCAGGAGCGTGAATGGCATCGAGAACTAAGATCTCCTTGTGCAGATGTGAGGACAGAAGCAAGGGGGCTGTCTCTAAGGAGATGAGGGCCGGGGTAAGAGGACGTCCATCGATACCGACGAGTGCGATGGGAACCTTCTTCCTCACGAGCGGTATGCACTTTAACCTGGCGAATTCAAGGTCCACGAAGTTTCCTCCAGCTCCTGAGTCAATGAAAGCGACGGTAGAAGTCTGGAACTTATCGCCTGAAAGGGAGACTGGAAATGTAAGTTTCTTAGGGAGTTCACCTTTATGAAGGGGACGTGGAGACATTTCACCCAGAGAGAGCCCCTCAGTACTCACTGGGTGATCCCGTTTCCCGGACGCAGTGGACACTCCCGAACCAGATGATCCATGGATCCGCAGTAGAAACACAATCCCCCGGTGTGGCAGAACTGCCGTATCGGTGTGCGGATGCGTTGTACCCCCAATTGCATTGGCTCTGGCAACTCCAGTGCAGGACGAAGAGGTGTGGTAGCACTTGGGGGAGCAGGAGTGCTACTGGGAGTACTGGAGAACGGAACCTGAAAGTTATGGAAGCGAGTGCGCTGACGCTCTGAGCGGCGTACCTGGATACGTTGATCCACTCGGACGGCCAAATCAATGAGGACCTCCAATTGATCCGGCCTGGATTGGCGAGAGAGTTCATCCTTGATGGGATCTGCCAGGCCTTGCCAGAATACGGAGATGAGAGCCTCTTGTCCCCAGTTAGTCTCGGCTGCTAGAGTCCGGAATTCCACAGCATACTGTGTCACTATTCACCGTCCCTGAGTGATCTGGAGAAGAGAAACAGATGCCATTTCCCGACGAGCGGGGGAATCGAATACTTGTTGGAACTCTGCTTTAAATGCCGGTAATCTTGGGTAAGATCAGAACGTCGCTCCCAAACCGGGGAAGCCCAAGCTAGGGCGCTGCCAGTGAGGAGGTTATAAATGTAAGCTACCTTCTTGCGACCAGTATTGTAGAGATGGGGGGCCATTTCAAACTGTACCTCACACTGGTTTAGGAAACCCCTACATTCTTGCGGTTCACCTGCAAAAGGCTTGGGGGGAGGAATCCTTACATTGGAGATGCTAACTGCGCTTGCGGAGTGGGGGCTTACATCTGGCGAGGTTGCGGTCGGTACTCGGTCTGAGAGTACTGCGACTTGTCGTGTAAGTGCCACAATTTGATCCGCCATGGCCTGGTTTTGCTGAAGCAGATTGGAGAAAAACTGTTGAAGTTCGGTCTTGTCTGCGTCTTGTGGGCTCGACATAATGTTACGCCGGTGCTGCCCGCAGGCCAGACCCGTCCCCTGAGCTGAAGGGGGAAGTGGTAATACACGCACCCGCAGCAAAGGGAGCGTGTCCAGAGTGTGGTATGAAGTGTTGCCAGGCCAGGTGTAGTAAGGTAGACAATACTTGCTGGTACCGGTTGTAGAGAGAGAGAGTGAAGAATGCCTTGCCGAGGTCAGGGAGTGGAGAGCGGAGATAGGTCGTAGTCCAAGCCATGTTAGAGGAGCTAGATAAAGCAGGAAAGTCCAATTAGGAATGGAGGCGGGACAGGAAGAGCTACAGGGAGACATTGCAGATTGGTGCAGGCATAACAGGCCAGATGAGTCTTGTTGGTAACCTGAGTATGCTCGTCTGGTGTGCGGGGGCGGAGCCTGAGGTCCGGGGGACGGGAAGAAGAGTATGCAGAATGAATGTGCTCCGTAACGGGTGTACGCGCGTGGACCGAGCCAGTGGATGGTGCAGGTGTGCGCGCGGGAGGGTGTGGGCGCGCCCGGCGTTGAGCAGAGGAATTGCCGAGGGGAGTGATCCCGCGACGGCGGCAGGGGCGGGGAGCCGCAGAGGTCGGTAAGGCAGGATTGTTTTGTGTGTCCAGGGACTCCCTGGGGGGAGAGAGTGCTCTGTGTGGGGAGTGCGGGGGATGCCGATTCTTGACATCAACGTAGCTGGATCTAGATTGGAGAGAGTGGGTTATCAGATATTTGCCAGAGTCTTGGGTTGGAGAAGTTAGAGTAATAAAGTCCGTTAGCCGTGGTCTGGAGTTCGAGAGATTGGAATTGTAGTGATCCGTATAGCTGTGGTCTGGGGTTGGAGAGGTAAGCGTAGTATTGATCTGTATAGTCGTGGTCTGCATTGGAGAAGTTTGAGTAGTATCGATCCGTATAGCCATAGTCAGTATCCAGAGAGGTTCCAAGTTCAAGCCGGGTCGGTACACAAAAAATCAAGCTGCAGAGAAAAACAGGACAAGGGAGCAAGACGTAACAAAATGCAGGAGCTCATGGCTAACACTAATTATGTGTGTATATGGGAAACAAACAAGAAGAAAACAGTGCAAAATTTAAGTGTAGATGTATTGACAATGAGGTAAATAATAGGGTGTAGTCTTGGTTCTGATGGTATGCCTACTCACAAGATGTCAGAAGTAAGAATGCGTTTAGCAGATAGGGCTGCTACCCATGGGGTATACGTGGTGGGTGGATCTCCCTCCAGGCTCGTCTCGTCAGTGGGATGGTAGTGTATGTAAAAAAGGGGAAAGGGCACTACATAGCGCGATCAGGTGGATAATAAACTTTATATAAAAAACAGGTATAAAAATGCGCACTTACAATGTGCAAAATTAAAACAAGCGTTTGTCACAATATATGTGTGTAGTGGGTTCACCACAGCTCTCACCGCCTCCCCTGGATACTCCAAGTTTCCTTCGCCTACAGTGTGAGATCGCAGCTCCTCTCTTTGCGTCCTTCTGTGCGTCTGACGTCACAGCTCTGAGGTTTGGGAAACTACGGGTCGCCCACTAGTCCAAAAAGCACCACTCTACGCGTTTTGCCCAGTCTTGATAGACTGCATCCGGCTTCGTCAGGAGTGTGTATGCTTGGGATAAAAGGTGCCTATATATACCCTATTCTATCCAATAATATAATTATCTAAAACAATTAGACCAATGCCCATAGCGCTAAGTGCAATTTGATTAGGCAAAGCTGTACTCATTAATAAATAAACTCGATTACAATGAGATAACATTATGAGAGTATATAATACATATTTAGACATCATGAAACGTCAATAGAGGAGATAAAATTAGACTATAAGTGTATTTTTTGATCACGGAGGATAAATATATTTAAGCATATGATACTATTATAAATAGTGAAACCAGAGAACTAGGACTCAATAATTAATTAATAATGGGTCAGTTAATAGAGACAGTGCTCTGTGTATCGGTTATCAAAATAACCTACTAACAATTATCATATTACAAGGTGCATGAAATTATACTAGGGGATAACAGTAATTATTTTGGCTATAGCGATAATATATAGGGATAATTATACTGAATACAGCCTATCACTGGGGTTATTTATTACATATACTCACATAATGTTATCTCATTTTAATCGAGTTTGTTTAATAATGAGTACAGCTTTGCCTAATCAAATTGCACTTAGCGCTATGGGCATTGGTCTAATTGTTTTAGATAATTATATTATTGGATAGAATAGGGTATATATAGGCACCTTTTACCCCAAGCATACACACGCCTGACGAAGCCGGATGCAGTCTATCAAGACTGGGCGAAACGCATAGAGTGGTGCTTTTTGGACTAGTGGGCGACCCGTAGTTTCCCAAACGTTAGAGCTGTGATGTCAGACGCACAGAAGGACGCAAAGAGAGGAGCTGCGATCTCACACTGCAGGCGATGGAGACTTGGAGTATCCAGGGGAGGCGGTGAGAGCTGCAGTGAACCCACTACACACATATATTGTGACAAACGCTTGTTTTAATTTTGCACATTGTAAGTGCGCATTTTTATATCTGTTTTTTATATAAAGTTTATTATCCACCTGATCGCGCTATGTAGTGCTCTTTCCCCTTTTTTACATACACTACCATCCCACTGACGAGACGAGCCTGGAGGGAGATCCACACACCACGTATACCCCATGGGTAGCAGCCCTATCTGCTAAACGCATTCTTACTTCTGACATCTTGTGAGTAGGCATACCATCAGAACCAAGACTACACCCTATTATTTACCTCATTGTCAATACATCTACACTTAAATTTTGCACTGTTTTCTTCTTGTTTGTTTCCCATATATGCTCCTCCTGGATTGTATGAGATCTAACACACTTCTTGGAACCAGTGAAACAGGTCCCACCAGAGGGTTTGAGCAGAGTCATTTATTATTAATTTGTCTTCAGTTGAAGTTTATTATTTGGCACATATTGTACATTGCACTTATTATTAGTTGCACTTACTATCATTGTTCACATTTTGAGTTGTTTGTGCCTTGCTTCACTATTATTCACAATAACACTAGTTATGCACAGCAAAGCAGGAATGAATGAGCAGGGCATATAAAGGATACCAGATCCAATGAGATAGGAGGCGGAACGGAGGCGTGGCCTCCGCAGAGAAACGGATAGGCTAGGAGACAAGTGGGCTAATAGAACACTTGACACGCAGCTAGGGCACGGTGCACGGGCGTTTCCCGGCTTCGTGGGACTGTGGAGCACCAGGTGACCAGGCAGTCCGCAGTAAAGGCACAATCCTCCCATTTTCCGATGTTGTTTCTCAGAAGGAGAGAGTTATGTGTCACAGTAACTTATGACAAGATATAATAAACACCAAATATCTGGGTTGAACAGAACGAGGCTTAGATATAATAAAATATATTTATTCCTTAAAAAGGTGAACACAGCAATATAGTACAATTAACAGGCAAGAAGGTAACAGTTACTTAGAGTTGGGGAATGGAGAAGTATCAGCTAGCAATTTTCCAGCAATCCGATGACATTTAAGATGAAATCAGAAGTGCAACAAAAACTGTAGAGTTGACACAGTTTATATACCTTTGTAACCCTATTCTTAACATTGAATACAGACTATTGGTGATCAATTATCTGTATCCAATAATTATCTGTATCCAATCCCTAACGTGGAAACACAGTTTAACCCATGCCCCCCCGCTAGTTAAATCAGGGGCGACGACCAGTCTACCAGATGAAGTATCTGGCAGGATCTTCATTGTTTGTAGGCGTAGATATAACACTTACAAACCACTCCAGTTTGATGCTTCTCCGCCCTCAGGTAAACAGTTAGAGTGGCAGAGTCTTTTGATCAGTACTTGGTTCCTAGTGTTATCAATCAGGGCAGTTAACTTTTGATCACAGGGCTTATGCTAAATCATCCGGCTGCCCTTCCTGACCTATTAGAATAGCAGATGGAGTCTGCATTTTCAGAGCAGATCCAAAATACCATATACACTTTAATATCTTCACATATTAATAAGTTCCGTTCTGGTGGGCCAAGTGGGTCGCAATTTGCCAGTTTTTAATGCCTACAGTGACTCTACATATTGGCCAAATTTCAACTCTCTGCGACCTCCACAACCGGAGATACAGAAATGCACTTTAAATACAGGATTATAATGAAACATGGGAACAGGGGAACATACATATTCCTGACATGACAAGCTGTAAGCCACATGCCTGGACCGCAGTCCAGTTAACCCATTGCCTCCCTGGTGAGGTCAGGGGGTGGCCATATGGGATGCAACCCCTTTAATACCGGGCCAACCCCCTCTCCCTCTACATGATGACATCCGAACTGCATTGGTTCTGGAGCCTCAAGAGCTGGGAAAGTAGAAGGGGAAACATTGGGAACAAGAGCCGTAAATGTGAGAGAACGAGAGTGATGGCGCTCAAGCCTCCTTTCTTGAAGGCGTTGATCCACCCTAATACACATGGCAATCAGATCCTCAAGTACAGTGGTTCTCTCTTGAGCAGCTAATTCATGCTTTACCATCTACGAGAGTCCTTGCCAGAAAGCCGCAGAAAGTGCCTCATCGTTCCAACCCGTCTCCGCCGCGATGGTCTGAAATTCCAGAGCATATCTTGCGACTGGTCTGTGACCCTGAGAAATTTAAAATAAAGAGGAGGCAGCAGTAATCTTACAGCCAAGGGTAGCAAAGATTTGTTTAAATTCTTTCTTGAAACGTGGAAAGTCTTGAACAATCTCCGGTCTCTGCTCCCAGATGGGAGATGCCAATGCATCTCAGTTTAGTAAAGCAATGATATATGCCACCTTAGATCTATCAGAAGAAAAGCGGGAAGGAGTTAACTCGAACTTTATGTCACATTGGTTGAGGAAACCTTGACACCCCTGGGGATCTCTCGCAAAATGATTGGGAGTGGGTAGACATGGCTCGAGAGAGAGAGAAGCTTCAGGGGAAGCAACAGACAAGGTAGCAGGTCTAATAATTCTGGACTGTGACTGGTTAAGGGAAACCGTGGCCAAATTTTGAGTAAGAGAATCAATGTGGTTATCCAGGTATTGGAAATGTTCAGAAATTGAAGACAGGGCTTGGCCCACCTCAGGGGGTCCATGTTCATTGGGCTGAGCATACTGTAATGCTTGCACTACCCACGAGTAAGACAGGACCCCAGTACTGAGGTGGGAAGGTATCAAACCACGCACCCACAGCATCGGAAGCGTGCCTGGCAGTCGGATTGCCAATGTACGAAGTAGCTTTTGGGGAGCGCAGATGTCACCATATGTGAAAAATATATATATATAATAATATAGTGTAGTAATTCCAATATAAACGACAACTAGGTATTCACAGAAATGGAGACTCACACTTTCCCAATTGGGTAACAGCAATAGGTGAATCAATGTGGTTTAGGTTCTTCCCATTGATAGAAGGCATATGGTCTCAGCGTGATTTCCCTCAATGTAACAGAGATGACACTTTTAGTGCAACATTGCATGTTCAATTGATGTGTATATTTAAGCAGCAAATATTACACTTACATTTACACAATGTGCATAGACACATAAGACTATAGATGAGTGGCTCGTTTGTCTGCCGTCAGCCCCTGCTGGTATGATGCATCGCGTCACTTCCGGCGATTCGTCGCGTCACTTCCGGTTTGCGATCGGTCTCGGTTTGGAACGACTGGCACAGGGCAATAATGGGAGCTCGTCCAGCCTACTGCAACTTGACTCTACGTGTTTCGCTTATCAAAAAGCTTCATCAGGAGTCAGGGCTTGGCCCACCCCAGGGGGTCCATGTTCGTTGGGCTGAGCATACTGTAATGTTTGTGCTACCCACGAGCAAGAAAGGACACCGGAACTGAGGTGGGATGGTATCAAACCCCGCACCCACAGCATCGGAAGCGTGCCTGGCAGGTGGATTGTCAACATAGCTGGATCTGGATTGGAGAGAGTGGATTAACAAATACTTGTCAGAATCTTGGGTTGGAGAAGTTAGAATAGTAAAGTCCGTTAGCCGTGGTCTGGAGTTGGAGAGATTGGAAATTGTAGTGATCCGTATAGCCGTAGTCTGGGGTTGGAGAGGTAAGCGTAGTATTGATCAGTATAGCCATGGTCTGGTTTGGAGAAGTTACAGTAGTATTGATCCGTATAGCCGTGGTCTGTATCCAGAGAGGTTCCAAGTTCAAACCGGGTCGGTACACAAAGAATCAACCTGCAGAGAAAACACATGATAAGGGTGAAAGGCACAAAAAATCGAAGGAGCTCAAAGCTAGAACCAGTTATGGACACAAAGCAGCGAAAAAGCAGGCACTGTTTCTCAGGAAAAACAAAACAAAATTAAATGAAATCAAGGAGAGGGTGTATCTTTTTGCTGGTTCCATTAAATCATTTTTCTATGGGCACACGCTCTCCTTGATTTCATTGAATTTTGTTTTTGTTTTTCCTGAGAAACAGTGCCTGCTTTTTCCCTGCTTTGAGTCTATTTCAACTATAGAAAAAACGGAAGCACATCCCCTATTGGAAAAGAAAAATTTCTGACATCCTCAAGGACAAACACCTACTCTAAATGTGAGTTATTTTATCACTGGC
This sequence comes from Ascaphus truei, assembly GCF_040206685.1. Lineage (NCBI taxonomy): Eukaryota > Metazoa > Chordata > Amphibia > Anura > Ascaphidae > Ascaphus > Ascaphus truei. The sequence goes on from NC_134485.1 coordinate 178,341,168, forward strand.
AAACACTCCATTCTGATGCTTTATGTTGGGACACTTTATTTATTGTGTGGCCCTTTACTACATTGCTTGTGGGGGTCCTAGCCCACTAGTCAGATTACAATGGAGAAGTGATTAATGTTTGATTATTTTATGTCCTATGGATTGGTTACCGTTTATTGATTAGTGAGGGGTTTCATCTCAAGAAACATTATATGAATTTATTGAACTTTGCAATTTTTCAAAAATATTTTGAGGCTTTTTTTCAGAGCACCACACATTTTTTCCATTGTCCTACAACCAGTTATGCTCAGCAAAGCAGGAATGAATAAGCAAGGCATATAAAGGATACCAGATCCAATGAGACAGGAGGTGGACAGATGTGTGGCCTCCGCGGAGACACGGATAGGCTAGGAGACAAGTGGGCTAATAGAACACTTGACACGCAGCTGGGGGACGGAGCACGTCATCACGTGTGCACCGCGTGAGCGGAGCTATGCTCCGTGGCACAGTAGAAGAACTGCACATGTGCGCGTGCTCTGTAAACAGAGCGGGGGTGCACGCACGCTCTGGTGCCAGAGCGGAGGACTGCGGTAATGCAGGTAAGGAGGGAACACGTCGCAAATGACGTGTTCCCCGATTCCTTACAGTGGCCCAGCGGACACATCAGCCAAGGCGGCCTGGTGTGGCCTAAGACCAGGAAGGTATCTAATCTATGTGTACCAATTTCCATACACAGGGGTAGCGCTACTCCTCCCACACTTTGGGTTGGGCCTGTCTTGTGGACACCGGGTGGTTAAGTGACCAGGACACCCTCATAACTTTGGGAGAACTTCACTGGGGTGTGGACAAGGTGTGGGCTTACACTGTGGATGTACTGTGTAGGTATGGCCTAGCATAGCCTTGTTATTATAGTGTTGCCTGTTTATATATCAGTAAATATGTTGTTATATACTTGGTGTGTGTTTACTGACTATTGGGTCCTGTGAGGGGTAATCCTACTACGTTAGGATCTCTCTCAGGTGGAGGCGGTGTGTACCAACGAACGTGATCACCCCAGGCTCCCAGTAGCGGAGGATCAGGTCTCCTCTTAGACATGCAGGTAACAGCAGCACAGGTAGTTTCCCTTAGCTACGGGGAAAGGGGGCAACATACATACATACATACATACATTTTAAGTTATGGTGGGTGAAAAAGGCAACAAGAAACCTCCACTGTATAGCATATTGCAAATAAAAAGATCCCTTGTGAGCACATTCACATGTCTTAGAAAGATCTGCAACCCTGCCTTTCACATTATCACCTAGCATACAGTGCTTCCACTGCAGCAAGGGATTCTGGGAAATGACATGCAAGTGAGCACACCGTGTCAACTTTTGCCTGAAATCCATTTTTACATGGAACCATTGTAAGCTAATGCTCGCTGTTAACACAACTTTTAAGCACAGCATGGGAATCAGATGCAAAGCCAGAGAAACCAACTTCACACTGATTCCATTAAGGTTGAAACATGATTGTGAGAAGTTTCTCTGGCTTTGCATCTAATTCCCATGCTGTGCATAAAAGCGTTGTTAACAGCGAGCATCCCCCCCCTACCACCCACTGGAAGCACAGGATTTGCACCATGATAGGCTGCACACAGATTCCCATGTCACCACCACTTCTATCACTAAGGGAGTCAGAATGAGGCGGGTCGATGCCCACAGGATTGTCTGCCACAACCTGTAGCTATCAAGATTTACATGACAGGAGGCAGAAAGGCAATCTGGTCCAGCCATGTTACACTTGTAAAATGGATTTCAGGCAAAAGCTGTCACTGTGTGCTCATTTGCATGTCTTTTCCCAGAATCCCTTGTTGCAGTGGAAGCACTGTATGCTAGGTGATAATGGTGAAAGGCAGGGTTGCAGACTTGTCTAAGACATGTGCATGTGCTCACAGGCACAACCCTGATGAAGGTCCCTCTGGGTGACCGAAACGTTGGTTGTAGTGCCCTGTGATTGAATACAGTTTTTGATCTGATGACTACAGTACATGCAGTGTGCTGTCTCTTATTGCTAGGCCCCAATCTGGTAATTATTTTTTGTTCTATTCATATGGGATAAGCATCTGTTTTTTGCCTGGATAGTAGTGGGCCAACTGCCATCTCTCATATATATATATATATATATATATATATATATATATATATATATATATTTAAAAAAAAAATATATATATATATTTATAAATATATATATAGTGAACCCGTACTTCTGCTTTAACAGAAGATTTACTGTGGGAGAATGTGTTAGAGGAATGAGCTATCAAAAATCGTGGTTCTGGTGATATGACAGAATCAGGGCATAAAAAGGACATGCATATTTTTACATCAATGTCATACTTGCTATAAAAGGTGTAATATAATGAGACAAAGGGTCATCAAGGCATCCTCACTATTTATTGCAGAAAACACTATGGGGAAATTCTTTAGCTTAAACAAACCACTCAAGAAATAATAAATGAGTGATTATTGTAATAATTACATTTAATTATACTGTTAAATGGGAACATAGAGTATGTTAATACTCATTAAATTAGACGTATGCCATTAAAATATGATATACACTGAATTACAATTGTTCATCTAAATTGCTAGGTATGGTTTTGTCCAGGGACAGGACACATTTGAGAAATATTGAATAACCAGAGGTGCTCTGACTAACAGACATAAAGGTCGATTCACTTAGCAGTGAGCTATTGCACCAGATTGGGAAATTTGTAATCCCACGCTAAAAAATGAAGCCAGACGCGGCATTCACTAAGAAGTGAAGCGCATTTGGTTAGGTGCAGGCAAAAACATGCCCGATCGTGCGAGCTGTTTTCTTCCCCCTGCTATTGTGCTTAAAATTCAACAGCACGATACCTGATTGAAAAAAAAAACCAGCCTGTAAGAGCTGCATAGAGACGCACGGCTCTTACAGGTGATCATACAGTATACATATACATTTTAATACTAGTGTGCATATGTAGGGGTTCTCCTGAGCTTAACCGCAGTGGTTTCAGCCTCGGGGTCCCCCTACTTCCGAGATACAGGCCCCGTTATGAGGTGTTGGTATCCCCTGTGCTTTTAATGCTCCCGTGTCACGTGACTGGGGGATTTAAATCCTGCAGGGGTGTACCGGCACCCCATAACGAGGCCTGTATCTCATGAAGAAGGGGGTCCCTGAGGCTGAAACAATGCGGTTCAGCTCAGGAGACCCCTGCTTATCTACACCAGTATCATAACACACATATCAATAAAAAAATAAGCGTCTCCATGCAGCTCTTACAGGCTGCTTTTTTTTCTATCAGCTATCGTGCTGTAGAATTTTAAGCACAATAGCAGGGGGAAGAAAACAGCTCGCGCGATCGGGCATATTTTTGCTCGCACCTAACCAAATGCGCTTCATGTCTTAGTGAATCCCGCGTCTGGCTTCATTTTTTATCGTGGGATTACAAATTTCCCAATCTTGCGCAAAAGCTCACTGCTTAGTGAAGAAGCAATCACTGGGCAATGTGTTCACTGCAGTGTTTCTTGCCTAGTAGCAGAGTGGAATGACACAAGTGTGGGTGGAAATAAATATTCAGTGAGCATATAAGAGCTATGAGACAAACAAATGCTTCACTCTACTGACTGCCATACCCAGGTAATGCTACAATGCTTCATATGAAACACATATTGTAGTTTGTTGACTTTCTTGACCTGGCAATAATGAATATTATTAGCGCAACCTTTTATATTTACATTAAGCTTACTTCCTCCTGATGCCTATAGAAATTCAATTTTCCAGGTCATATAAGGAGGGTGACCAGATTTACAAAAGTAAAACTGGGACACATGAAAAAAATATTTATAAAACAAATGACATCACCAACCGCGCCCCTTCCCCTTTGTCTCTCTGTCCCCTTCTCACATACTGTACACACCCCTTTCTCTCCCTCTCCCCCCCCATCCCTCCATTCTCTTAACCCTTTTTCAAGAGATATATAGGTATTGCACTATGTATTTTTGTCACATTGGATGTTGCTTTGGACTTCTTTGTTTCCTGTTTTATACAATTACCCACGCCCAGTAGCACTCCTTTTGACACACACACACACATATATATATATATATATACATATATATATATATATATATATATATATAACAGCTGAACCAGTCCAAGGACCAGTAAGGAGACAGCAAACTGCAAGGGGTTAATCCAAAGATAATTGTATTCAAAACATAAATGCACGTAAGCCAACGTTTTCGGTCCCACATGGAGACCTTCCTCGGGGCCGTGCCATCAGTGTGCTGACTGGCTTCGTTTGGATTATATATATATATATATATATATATTGGTAATTTTGGGAGGTTTCTGATGGTTTGCTGGGTATCTGTGTGGTTGATAACTTTGTCCAGCTGTTTTGGAGGTGAGTCGCTCCACCCAACCAGGATTTAAAGCTCTCCCCTCCCCACTGTCCAAGTAAGCAAGTTTTCTTTTCATGCTTCTGGTAAATAAGGATTTTAATCAGTTAGTGTTAGGACCTGCGATATTATGGTCATGCCTTGACAGTGGCCCGCAGGCTTATACGCTTTGGCCAAAGGGTTAACTAAATTACCCTTTTTCAAGAGATATCTAGGTACAGTATTTCACTGTGTATTTTTGTCACATTGGATGTTGCTCTGGACTTCTTTTTTTCTTGTTTTATACAATTAGCCACGCCCAGTAGCACTCCTTTTGACACTTATATACATATATGTATTGTGGTAATTTGGGGGGGTTCCTGAGAGCTTGCTAGGTATCTGTGTGTCATATAAGGAGGGTGACCAGATTTACAAAAGTAAAACTGGGACACATTAAAATATATATTTATAATACAAATGACATCACCAACTGCGCCCCTTCCCCTTTGCTGTCTCTCTTTCTCTACCCCCAGGCTGTTTCTCTCTCTCCCCCCCCATGCTATCTCTCTCTCCCCAATGCTGTCTCTCTCCCCTCATGCTGTGTCTGTCTCTTTCGCCACCATGCTGTGTCTCTCTCTTTCCCCCCATGCTGTCTCTCTCTATCCCCCCATGCTGTCTCTCTCTCTATCCCACCATGGTGTCTCTCTCTCCCCCCATGCTATCTCTCTCTCCCCATGCTGTATCTCTCCCCCATGCTCTCTCTCCCCCGTGCTGTCTCTCTCTCCCCCTATGCTGTCACTCTCTCTCTCACCCCATGCTGTCTCTCTCTCTCCCCATGCTGTCTTTCTCCCCCCCCATGCTGTCTCTCTCTCCCCCCATGCTGTCTCTCTCTCCCCCCATGCTGTCACTCTCTCTCTCTCCCATGCTGTCTCTCTCTCCCTTATGCTGTTGCTCTCTCCCCATGGTGTCTCTCTTTCTCTCCCCCATGCTGTCTCTCACCGTCCCATGTGGTCTCTCTCCCCCTCTTCCTCCCATGCTGTGTCTCTCTCCCCACTCATGCTCTCTCTTTCTCTCTCTCCCCCTCATGCTGTGCCTCTCCCCCCCCCCTCATGCTGTGCCTCTCTCCCCATCCATGCTGTGTCTCTCTCCCCATGTTGTGTCTCTCTCTCCCCATGCTGTCTCTCTCTCTGTCTCCTCCACTGCTGTGTGGGTCTCTCTCTCCCCAATGTTGTGTCTCTCCTTCCCCTCATGCTGTGTCTCTGTCTCCCCACCGATGCTCTCTCTTTCCCCATGCTTTGTCTCTGTCTCCCTGTTCTGTGTGTGTGTCTCTCTCTCCCCATTCTGGACCATACCTGTAACTGTGAATCATGGGTGGGGGAGAAGCCATCTTGGGCCCTGGCAGCAGACACCGGAAGTTCTCAATGACTCACTTCTGGGTCTTACTGCTGAAGAATTTGTGAGTAAAATTGGCTTTCATAAAAATGTAATCATGCTAATAGGAGAGATTTGTCTGCTCTCATTTTTGTGGAAATTACTAATCTTATTTCTTAGGGGCCTGTATAAGGAAGAGTTTGTTAACTTTTGTTTGTTAAAAAATCCACGTACTGTATAAGGAAGAGTTTGTTAAGCAAGTATTTTCATTACCTCTTTACCTTCAGCCCATCCTGTCCTTATCAGAGAGACAATAAAGATAAGGGTTGTTAAGGGGATGGGCTCTAACAGTGGCAGATTTTCCACTAGGCTCGGACGGCAACATTTTGGGGCGGCAAAAATGTCTGTCCCATATACAAATGCTGCGCTCTCTGGCCTATAGGGCCTGATGGAAATGTACTTACATGTGGTGGCTGCTGCCTTGCTGCCGCCCTCCTTCTCCATCTGAATCTCAGCATCAAATGACCCCCAGACCTCACCAACGTGATGTCGCACAGCGTCTCGTTGCCATGGCAACATTATGTCAAATGACGTCATGATGTTGCATTAACATGACAATGCGGCACTGTGCGACTTCACGTTGGTGACGTTTGCTGCGTCATTTGACACTTGGATTCGAATGGAGAAGTAGGGCGGCAGCAGGGATGTGGCCACCACATGTAAGTGCCTAAAGCAGTGTTTCTCAACCAGGGTTCCTCAGAACCCTGGGGCTCCGTGGAGCAGTCCCAGGGTTTCCACCGAGGCACCCACACTCACAGCTTCCTTCCTTCCCTCCCCCTCAGAGCGCGCTCTAGCAGTCCAGCACTTCCTGCCTCACGCCCGTTTCGGCCGCCTTCTGCACGCTGCTGCCGCCTGAGGTGAGGAGATGATCCCTGGTGGTGGCGGCGGCTGCTGCTCGGGGGGTGGGGGCTTAATGAATGCAGCATGTATTGTACTTTCTGTGACATGCGGAGGTATGTGTTTTTGTGAGCAAGTGTTTGTGAGTGCGGAGAGCGGGTGCATCGGAGAGCGGGTGACAGAGGGGCAGGGCTAGTCGGTGCAGAGACGTGTGAGTGTCAGACACACACAGTGACAGACAATAGGGGCTATAGCTGGCTAGCGTGTTGTGAGTGATGCTCATGGTGCGTCAGTTGAGTCACTTTGCTGTTCAGTTTTTTTTTTTTAGCTAGCCTTAATATTTATTTTCATATTACAAATATGATAGCAACTTTAACTATGGAACAGCTACATTCCTGTACAGTAGTACATCTCCTACAATCTCCCTGAACCAACTTTCTCGTCATCCCTTCCTTTTCCTCTTTCACCTAGTATCATGGGGTTATGGTTATGGTTATGCCATACCTCCTTCTCCTAGGTAACGTCTTGTGACACAGTACTTCTGCTTAGAGCAGAACATAACGTATCACAATTTCTTATCCTGCAGAGAAAACGGCCTCACACCCTTTGTGTTGGGGGTATCGTGAGGATATTATTAAGAGAGGTCACTCAGAGTTGTATAAGATAAGACTCATGTTTATTGAGATACAACATGATAATAAGAAACAATAAGCAAAATTGTTAATAATTCAATACTTCTATTAATCTTTCTATGCAGAGATTATTTACTGGGTATGCTGTCATACTCACAAACCAACTAGGTATTACGATATGTCATGCCAGTCTCAGTAGGTCTCGTCTGCTGTGGTCTGCCACCCGGTTCTGAAGTCTGGTTTAGCCTCACACAAATCTTTATTGCCCTTGTCATACGTCATGATTGTCTTCATGAAAAACCAGGGAAATAACCCAAAAACTAGCAAAGTTTCCTAACTAATTTCTATCTGCGTAGCAAAATAACCACAAGATGTTTGTGGTCTCATATCCGTGCCATAAGCTCATGCATTGAGAAGGCGTGAACACTACTGCTAAGATTTCTTATCTCATCAGCAAAATTCTGTTTGCAAACTTCAGATATCTTATGTACTCATCCCAAAGCAACAAACTAGTGAAAATTTGACAGTATGCCCAAAGCTGTACTTAAGACATATGTATGCTATGTATGAACCTGTGCTACCCGCTCAAAGCTGTACTTAAGACATATGTATGCTATGTATGACCCTGTGCTACCTGTAATCCATAACACTAGGCAAATTTTTTTTTTAAAAATCACATGGCTAGTGAGTGGATACATTATTCAGCCAAGTATTTCAGAAACTAGTTTTCAACATCAATCTCTCACTCCTAATTAATATGCTATGAAGCAGTCTTCCCTGGGCTGGGGAATAGTCAATGTGAATTTAAATTAATGAGGCTAAAATATTCTCTGGTGGAGAGCAGGCATCTTCAGGGGATGGTTGTGTGACATGCGGGGGGGATTGATGTGACATGCAGGTGGGGAGAGTGATGTGACATGCAGGGTGGGGAGACTGATGTGACATGCAGGGGGGGAGTGATGTGAAATGCAGGGCGGATTGATGTGACATGCAGGGCGGGAGAGTGATGTGACATGCAGGGGGGGATTGATGTGACATGCAGGGGGGGATTGATGTGACATGCAGGGGGGGATTGATGTGACATGCAGGGGGGGATTGATGTGACATGCAGGGGGGGGGATTGATGTGAGTTGCAGGGGGTGGGTATATGAGGATGATGATGATGATGATGATGATGATGAGGGGTGCTGGGGGAGAAATGATGATGAATGATGATGATGATGATTTTACCCGTGCGGCCCAATTTTTTAAAATATGTATGGGGGGGGGGGTCTTTTAAAAATGTATTGGGGCGGTGGGGTCTTTTTAAAATGTATTGAGGCGGCGGGGGCATTTTTAATATTTATTGGCGGGGGAATTTTTAATACTGTATGTATTGGTGAGGCGGGTATTTTTATCTGTATTGCGGGGTGGGGTTACATGTATTTAGGGGGGTGGGGTTTTTTGGTATGTATTTTGTGGGGGAGATTGAGTGAGTGGGGTAATTGACGGAAGGTAAGGGTGAGTGAGAGGAGAGAGGGGGGAGTGAGTGAGGAAAAAAGGGAGTAAGAGTGAGACGCAGGGGAGATAAAGGGGAGACGAAGGGGAGAGGAGAGACTTGGAGGGAAGGAGAGGAGGAAGGACTTGTATGGGGAGGAGAGTGGAGTGCTAGCAGGACATTGCTGTTGTTGTTGTGGCTGCTGGTCGCCACTACATTTGGAGTCGCTGATCTGTCCAATAAAGAGACTATACTTTTATACAAAGACTGTGTTATGAGTCTGGAGCATTCAACCCTGGACCAGGGTGGTTCTTCTATACAGGTCCTATCCCATATCCCTGGGAGTAAAAAAGATGGAGGCGCTGCACCACTAAAAGAATAGAGGCTACCACCCCAGAAGCCTGGTCCTGTCTCCCCAATAACACCGTGGGAAGCTCAGGCCCTCCTGTTCCACGCAGGTATGCACCACCACTACGCATGTAATCTGCCCTCACGCACCCTAGACACCACAGATGAGTCTGGGGGGGGTGGGGGGGAACAAGGGTTACATTTGGAGGCGAGCTGCTGAGATGCCAGAACAAGTCAGGCTTACAGCGAGGCGGAACGGGGAGAGTGAGATGCACTCTCCGTGCAAGTGCTGGAGAAGGAAGGGCGCATTTGCACACCGAGGGTAGTCAGGGGAGCGTAGACTCTCGCACAGTATGCCTTGGGTGCCCTTATGAGGTGGCGAAGGAGGAGTGAATAGCTATATCTGTCCGAGTCCCTTGAGGCAGATAGCGTGAGGTAACTGGGGGGGTCAGCCTGTTAACTAGTCCAGGGACCATGGCCCAGGGCCCGCGCTATGAGTGGCCAAAAGTAGGAGACGCCCGTACCTAGAAAGGAGAGGTACACTAGCTATCACCCACACAAACGCACCACAGAGCACTTGCATCGTAGACACAGAGTACAGTGCATGGAGGAAAGGAGTTCCGCTGAGCCTGGGGTAAAGCCACCCCATATTAGTGGGATACAGAAACAGAATGCAGAGCACACATTTGGAGGTCAGTCAGTGTTTAGGTACGAGATACCCAGTAGACACTGAGAATAGGGCACATGTACATTTGGAGGGCTCATCCAAGATGGCATCCGTCCCTACATGTGCTCCGCGGAGCAAGAGAGCCGATCTAAAATAGCGGTTCCCGCCAATCCTGGAGCAAGCACGTGAATTGTGCAAAGAGACAGTGAGAGAAATGTGGTGGGAAATGTGCAAGAGTCTGGCGCCAAACCCAGATTTCTTGCAAGAGGAGCGGCGCGAAAGCCGTAAGCCCACCCACCTGTGCTGTGACTGGTCAGAAAGACAGGCCACGTCACACTGAAGGAGAAAAGACCCCCGCCTCTGGATTCCACCAGAGGGAGGAGGCCCAAGGAGAGCCAATCAGGAGAGTCCTCCCCGCGAAGGGAGGGACCGGAAGCCAGAGCGAAGAGCTTCACTTTTGTCTGGCATTCGAGGAGCAAGGAGCTGAAACACTGAGCTGTTCCAACCCTGAGCGAACCATGTCCGAGATAAACACTTTGATTTACCAACTACCAGGAGGCTTACTGGTAGTGGAGGTAGCTGAGCACGAATACCTCCGGTGTTTGTGCGTGCACTGCGGGATACCGGGCGTGGTACCAAGCACCAAGGCCCGATGCCCTCAATGTGGCACGTTTTACCTTTGGCCAAAGAGCCGTGGCCTTTGATCGAGACCCCGCGGGGTGCCTCTCCTGGAACATTGACGGAGGTGGTGGAAGGCAAAGACAAGACTGCCCTGGTTCCCCGTCACATCCAAGCGGGAGGAACCAAGGCCTTGCCCGCTATCTAACTGAGCGAGCTGGCGACAGAGAAGAGCGCGACTGCAGTGGAGGTACCAGAGCGAGACTACTTTGTACCTATACCCACTGGTTGTATCGCAGAAGAACCCGGTGACTCCCTAGCGGAGGAACCGATCCTGATATCCTCGGAGGAAGAAGTTGGCGTGACATCGGTGTCCAGAGGCCTAAAGAGGGAGCAGACGAGTCCGGAAACCTTCCGACGGTTAGCGCTGGTGCGGCCGGAGGCCTGTAAGAGTCCCACGGCCGTTGTGACTCCCAGTGCGGCGGAGACGGAGACCGAGACGACCCTAGAGGAGCCTGATATCATCAAACAGCAGCGGAGAGGTAAGGAGACTCCACCACCCCCTTACTCCCGCCAGGCGAAGACCACAACCACGGAGGACGAGAAGGAGAGGCTTGAGGCCTACTTGTCCGGCCGTGCACCTGATGCTCAGCCACCGCCCATGCCGGTCCTCGACGCACTTCCGGTGCGTGACCACGGGCGGATGGAGATTCCGCGGGCACCCCTGATGACATCGTTTCCAGTTCCACCGGAAAGAGAAGGCCAGGAGGAGTGTTCCCCTCATGAAGCATCGATTCGGCCATTGCCCTGGCTACCCTACAGAGTAGAGGCCAGAAGCATGGCGGAGAGTTCGTCTAAGAAAGAGTCCACTGGTCGCGGGATTGCCCGCTTGCTGGACATTGAATTGGACGTTCCCCCAGCCCATAGCTCTATTGCCCCGGCCACTGCACCTGTCCCGTCACGAGTAGTGCCACCGGGACCTACCAGGGATATGTTATGTAAATACCCCAAATACTCCAAGGACTTGCGGGATTGGGAATTGAGTGATGAAGGGTCTGATGGGGAGATACCGTATTCAAGTGTTATACCTGTGCCTAACCCTGTGCTGTTTTCTCCTGCAGCTAGAGGGAGGGCCCATGGGTCCCACACTCCAGTAGAGGCTGGGCCTACCAGCAAAGTGGTTCATAAGATGAACCCTACCAGGTACTTTAACGCCAAAGGGAGGAGAGATTGCTCGCAATCTACTGATGTGGGTACGTCCGGTGTATCATCTCAGGTAGAGTCCGAGGTAGAACGCACTAGTCATTCCACAGAGTATGAGCACCGTGATAAGTGGTGGGCACCCCTGTTCACCGGATACCACGAGGGGATGGACCGTACGCGGTTCCTATTAATTAAGAATAATGTTGACCATTGGTGGGCGGCTGGTTCTTTCACTCAACAAGAGGTGGAGGATGAATTAGATCATCGATACCGGGAGATAGAGCAGAAACTGGTTGTACCCCGAGGCCCCAGTATTTTGTATGATGATGTAGCTCCGGAAGAGCCTGTGTTTTGGGTGCTGCCAAGCAGGGTGGGTAACCGAAAGCTCACCAAGCTAAGTCGCGTTGACCAGGCCATAGTGGCTAGATACCGGCAGTCGCATGGGTATGAGTACCCATATGTGCCTGAGCCCATCATGAGGGAGATAGAAGAGAACCGGGATAGCTGGCTCAGGCAGGCTGTATAGGAGTATCTTCGGACCAAGTTCGGTCAGAGAGGATATCATAATGAGGATAAGATAAGCGAACTGGTCCGCATATGGAGCATAGGTAGATGTATCTACATGCATGGTGTAAGCTATCGGCCTGAGCATGGGTCGGTCCAATCGTTCGCTGTGACCGTCACGGATCATGATGGGCGGAGGATATGAAAGCCTGATCCAAAGCATTATCTGTAGGGGTCTCCATGTTGGGAGTACCTGTATATATTATATCGAACTACCTCATTGCAATGTATGCTGACAATGTCTAATATGTGTGCTGTTTCCCAGGTGGTTCGCCACAGGATGGTGCTGCTAAATCTAGGTCCAAGTGGGGACCATTGGATTCCACCATAGGGAGAGTGTAGCTCCCTGTAAACAGCACGGGCTTACCTATCTTCCTCCTACTGTGGTAAGTCTTGTTAAGGGCAGGCACCAGTAGTCATCATGGGTTTTCCCCCTTCAAAGCCCTGCCCTGAGTGGTAGATGCAGGCCCCTGACTCTGCTGCAGGCGTGAGACAGAGGGGAGGCTCTGCTGACATCATGAGGGGTGGGGCTGACTCTATTTAGCAGCCAGCTCCTGTGAGTGACTGACTGTTCTGTCCGAGGAGTTGGAGGAGACAGTGCGGTCTCACCTGTGCAGTCGTACAGGAGCCGAGAGAGGAGAGACTCAACCACGTTGAGTAGAGCTGATAGCACAATAGACCCGGTGGACCAATGCCCCTCACCCCAGTGCCGGGGTGATGGGGAGAATCCATTCCCCACCCAGAGGCTAACCTCTGCGGTGGGCCATGGGGTATTTCCGCCCCAGCCCGGACCATCCTGTCGGAGGAGAGACTTGGAGGGAAGGATAGGAGGAAGGACTTGTACGGGGAGGAGAGTGGAGTGCTAGCAGGACATTGCTGTTGTTGTTGTGGCTGCTGGTCGACACTACATTTGGAGTCGCTGATCTGACCAATAAAGAGACTATACTTTTATACAAAGACTGTGTTGTGAGTCTGGAGCATTCAACCCTGGACCAGGGTGGTTCTTCTATACAGGTCCTATCACATATCCCTGGGAGTATAGAAGATGGAGGCGCTGCACCACTAAAAGAATGGAGGCTACCACCCCAGAAGCCTGGTCCTGTCTCCCCAATAACACCGCGGGAAGCTCAGGCCCTCCTGTTCCACGCAGGTATGCATCACCACTACGCATGTAATCTGCCCTCACGCACCCTAGACACCACAGATGAGTCTGGGGGGGGGGGGACAAGGGTTACATTTGGAGGCGAGCAGCTGAGATGCCAGAACAGGTCAGGCTTACAGCGAGGCGGAACGGGAAGAGTGAGATGCACTCTCTGTGCAAGTGCTGGAGAAGGAAGGGCGCATTTGCACACCGAAGGTAGTCAGGGGAGCGTAGACTCTCGCACAGTACGCCTTGGGCTCCCTTATGAGGTGGGCGAAGGAGGAGTGAATAGCTATAGCTGTCCGAGTCCCTTGAGGCAGATAGCGTGAGGCAACTGGGGGGGTCAGCCTGTTAACTAGTCCAGGGACTACGGCCCAGGGCCTGCGCTATGAGTGGCCAAAAGTAGGAGACGCCCGTACCTAGAAAGGAGAGGTACACTAGCTATCACCCACACAAACGCACCACAGAGCACTTGCATCGTAGACACAGAGTACAGTGCATGGAGGAGAGGAGTTCCGCTGAGCCTGGGGTAAAGCCACCTCATATTAGTGGGATACAGAAACAGAATGCAGAGCACACATTTGGAGGTCAGTCAGTGTTTAGGTATGAGATACCCAGTAGACACTGAGAACAGGGCACATGTACATTTGGAGGGCTCATCCAAGATGGCATCCGTCCCTACATGTGCTCCGCGGAGCAAGAGAGCTGATCTAAAATGGTGGTTCCCGCCAATCCTAGAGCAAGCACGTGAATTGTGCAAAGAGACAGTGAGAGAAATGTGGTGGGAAATGTGCAAGAGTCTGCTCCAAACCCAGATTTCTTGCAAGAGGAGCGGAGCGGCGCGAAAGCCGTAAGCCCACCCACCTGTGCCGTGACTGGTCAGAAAGCCAGGCCACGTCACACTGAAGGAGAAAAGACCCCGCCTCAGGATTCCACAAGAGGGAGGAGGCCCAAGGAGAGCCAATCAGGACAGTCCTCCCCAGCGAAGGGAGGGACTGGAACCCAGAGCGAAGAGCTTCACTTTTGTCTGGCATTCGAGGAGCAAGGAGCTGAAACACTGAGCTGTTCCAACCCTGAGCGAATCATGTCCGAGATAAACACTTTGATTTACCAACTACCAGGAGGCTTACTGGTAGTGGAGGTAGCTGAGCACGAATACCTCCGGTGTTTGTGCATGCACTGCGGGATACCGGGCGTGGTTCCAAGCACCAAGGCCCGATGCCCTCAATGTGGCACGTTTTACCTTTGGCCAAAGAGCCGCGGCCTTTGATCGAGACCCCGCGGGGTGCCTCTCCTGGAACATTGACGGAGGTGGTGGAAGGCAAAGACAAGACTGCCCTGGTTCCCCGTCACACCCAAGTGGGAGGAACCAAGGCCTTGCCCGCTATCGAACTGAGCGAGCTGGCGACAGAGAAGAGCGTGACCGCAGTGGAGGTACCGGAGCGAGACTACTTTGTACCTATACCCACTGGTTGTATCGCAGAAGAACCCGGTGGCTCCCTAGTGGAGGAACCGATCATGATATCCTCGGAGGAAGAGGTTGGCGCGACATCGGTGGCGATGCGCCTACCGGCGAACCACCCCAGAGGCCTAAAGAGGGAGCAGACGAGTCCGGAAACCTTCCGACGGCGAGCGCTGGTGCGGCCGGAGGCCCGTAAGAGTCCCATGGCTGTGGTGACTCCCAGTGCAGCGGAGACGGAGACCGAGACCGAGACGACCCCGATATAATCAAACAGCAGCGGAGCGGTAAGGAGACTCCACCACCCCCTTACTCCCACCAGGCGAAGACCACAACCACGGAGGATGAGCAGGAGAGGCTTGAGGCCTACTTGTCCGGCCGTGCACCGGATGCTCAGCCACCGCCCATGCCGGTCCTCGACGCACTTCTGGTGCGTGACCACGGGGCGGATGGAGATTCCGCGGGCACCCCTGATGACGTCGTTTCCGGTTCCACCGGAAAGAGAAGGCCGGGAGGAGTGATCCCCTCATGAAGCATCGATTCGGCCATTGCCCTGGCTACCCTACAGAGTTGAGGCCCGTCCAGGGAGGCCAGAAGCATGGCGGAGAGCGCGTCTAAGAAAGCGTCCACTGGTCGCGGGATTGCTCGCTTGCTGGACATTGAGTTGGACATTCCCCCAGCCCCAGCCCATAGCTCCATTGCCCCGGCCACTGCCCCGGCCCCGTCACGAGTAGTGCCACCAGGACCTACCAGGGATAAGTTATGTAAATACCCCAAATACTCCAAGGACTTGCGGGATTGGGAATTGAGTGATGAAGGGTCTGATGGGGAGATACCGTATTCAAGTGTTATACCTGTGCCTAACCCTGTGCCGTTTTCTCCTGCAGCTAGAGGGAGGGCCCATGGGTCCCACACTCCAGTAGAGGCTGGGCCTACCAGCAAAGTGGTTCATAAGATGAACCCTACCAGGTACTTTAACGCCAAAGGGAGGAGAGATTGCTCGTGATCTACTGATGTGCATACGTCCGGTATATCATCTCAGGTAGAGTCCGAGGTAGAATGCACTAGTCATTCCACAGAGTATGAGCACCATGATAAGTGGTGGGCATCCCTGTTCACCGGATACCACGAGGGGATGGACCGTACGCGGTTCCTATTGATTAAGAATAATGTTGTTGACCATTGGTGGGCGGCTGGTTCTTTCACTCAACAAGAGGTGGAGGATGAATTATATCATCGGTACCGGGAGATAGAGCAGAAACTGGTTGTACCCCGAAGCCCCAGTATTTTGTATGATGAAGTAGCTCTGGAAAAGCCTGTGTTTTGGGTGCTGCCAAGCAGGGCGGGTAACCAAAAGCTCACCAAGCTAAGTCACGCTGACCGGGCCATAGTGGCTAGATACCGGCAGTCGCATGGGTATAAGTACCCTTATGTGCCTGAGCCCATCATGAGGGAGATAGAAGAGAACCGGGATAGCTGGCTCAGGGAGGCTGTACAGGAGTATCTTCGGACCAAGTTCGGTCAAGGAGGATATCATAATGAGAATAAGATAAGCGAACTGGTCCGCATATGAAGCATAGGTAGATGTATCTACATGCATGGTGTAAGCTATTGGCCTGAGCATGGGTCGGTCCAATCGATCGCTGTGACCGTCACGGATCATAATGGGAGGAGGATATGAAAGCCTGATCCAAGCATTATCTGTAGGGATCTCCATGTTGGGAGTACCTGGTTATATTATTTTGAACTACCTCATTGCAATGTATGCTGACAATGTCTAATATGTGTGCTGTTTCCCAGGTGGTTCGCCGCAAGATGGTGCTGCTAAACCTTGGTCCAAGTGGGGACCATTGGATTCCACCATAGGGAGAGTGTAGCCCCCTGTAAACAGCACGGCTATACCTATCTTCCTCCTACTGTGGTAAGTCCTGTTAAGGGCAGGCACCAGTAGTCATCATGGGTTTTCCCCCTTCAAAGACCTGCCCTGAGTGGTAGATGCAGGCCCCTGACTCTGCTGCAGGCGTGAGACCGAGGGGAGGCCCTGCTGACATCATGAGGGTTGGGGCTGACTCTATTTAGCAGCCAGCTCCTGTGAGTGACTGTCTGTCTGTTCTGTCCGAGGAGTTGGAGGAGACAGTGCGGTCTCACCTGTGCAGTCGTACAGGAGCCGAGAGAGGAGAGGAGAGACTCAACCACGTTGAGTAGAGCTGATAGCACAATAGACCCGTGGACCAATGCCCCTCACCCCAGTGCCGGGGTGATGGGGAGAAACCATTCCCCACCCAGAGGCTAACCTCTGCGGTGGGCCGCGGGGTATTGCCACCCCAGCCCAGACCATCCTGTCGGAGGAGAGACTTGGAGGGAAGCATAGGAGGAAGGACTTGTACGGGGAGGAGAGTGGAGTGCTAGCAGGACATTGCTGTTGTTGTTGTGGCTGCTGGTCGACACTACATTTGGAGTCGCTGATCTGACCAATAAAGAGACTATACTTTTATACAAAGACTGTGTTGTGAGTCTGGAGCATTCAACCCTGGACCAGGGTGGTTCTTCTATACAGGTCCTATCCCATATCCCTGGGAGTATAGAAGATGGAGGCACTGCACCACTAAAAGAATGGAGGCTACCACCCCAGAAGCCTGGTCCTGTTTCCCCAATAACACGGCGGGAAGCTCAGGCCCTCCTGTTCCACGCAGGTATGCACCACCACTACGCATGTAATCTGCCCTCACGCACCCTAGACACCACAGATGAGTCGGGGCGGGGGGGGGGCAAGGGTTACATATACATTAATTACATTAGTAAACATTCATGGAAACCTCTCAAATTATATCAATAGAAGAATGAAGGAATGGAGCACATTCGGAAGAAACAAGAGCAACTTTCAAGGGAACCTTCCACTGTGCTTTAAGAAGAAAGTTTTGCACCAGTATGGAATGACAAAGGCTGAAAATAATTATACATACACACACACGCACACACACACACAAAGTTGTGTGAAAAAGAAAGTACACCCTCTTTGAATTCTATGGTTTTACTTATCAGGACATAATAACAATCATCTGTTCCTTAGCAGGTCTAAGAATTAGGTAAATACAACCTCAGATGAACAACAACACATGACATATTACACCGTGTCATGATTTATTTAACAAAAATAAAGACAAAATGGAGAATCTATGTGTGAAAAACTACGTATACCCTTACTGCTTCCATAGGAATTAAGAGGCTAAGTAGCAGACAGGTGCAGCTAATCAAATGTCCTTAATTAATTGATTAAGGGTGTACTTTCTTTTTCACACAACTGTAGGGCATACACTGTCGCTGGTATTTTGGCTTGTAAAAAAATTGTGATTTTGGTATTTAGTATTTTTTTAATTATGAGAAAAAAAAACTAAAAATAAGTAGAAAAATATTTAAAACTTTTACCTCAAATTTCTTAGAAAACATTACATGATTTTAGTTTGTGAACTGGAAAGCTCACCTAGTTTAGATTCGGAAGATCATTTCGAGGTGCACCTCAAACTTCCCAACGAACTCGTTTATCAACGTTAAAGAAATATGTTTAAATAATTGTAGTTGTCAGATTTGGCTAAAAAAATACATCAATCACCAAGATATTTAAAAGGCATCAATCCCACTTACATATATCACTGCCACGAGAACCATTTGGTCCTAGGAGGGTTTGGTTATTTACAGTAACAACAGTCTTGTGCATCTTACTTGTCTTTTTATACAAAGAGTATCCACAAAGCCTACACTTGCAGACAGTCAATATTTTTATTTAAAAAGTCTTATACAAATTCTGGGATCCTTGCAACTCTGAATCAAGTGATTGTGTAAAAGATCAAATAATTATTTTAATAGCAAAATAAATGTAATTTGAAGCCAGTAAATAATCTGGTTGCCATTGCCAGCTCTCACAGGTATAGAGTTTAGAGATCAGTGTCCACATCCCCACATGTACTACTGGCTGCCATAGGTCTTATGGAGAGAAGATACTACAGTACATTGTTGTAAGATCCAAGCTACCTTATAAATGTTACAAATGAAGAATAAACACATAAATAAAATGTTATCCGTAAAATAGTTTACCAACATATTTGTTTGAATATTAAGTATGGCTGTACTGTTTTTATGTTTAACTCCTCATCTCATTTCCCGTTCTGTTTATTTACTGGTGAGTTTCAAGAACGTTTCCAGGGTAGGATTTTGCCAGAGCACCGTGCTTCAATGTGCCTGAGAATCTTACCTAATTCCCAGGTACATCTTTGGGGTATCCCATAACTTGGGATCCCCGCTACATAGACACAATATGATATAATTTTCTCCGCAAAACCCACCCTCAAACTCACAGCCTCGCGAGCTCCGCTGCCCAGCACCCCTGGAAAGGCAAAAACACAAAAATACTCAATTGTCACATAATTTATACACAGTCTCAGTGATGCATATACGATAGTTGGGTCCAAGAGCTGGCACTCTAGGACCTTTACAAACGGATCAGGGGTAACCAAGTGGGCTTAACCTTTATTATTGAGCCTGGTTATCACCGTCACACTCTCTTGCAATGATATGATTTGAACGTGCAAAGTACCTGCCTAAACAGGTGAGAGAACCCCTTTTCAACAAGCACTCATATTGGGATTGATACAAGAAAGTTCATTAAAAATACCTTTATTAGTGTATATGGGTAAAATAAGTGAAGTACGTGAACACTCAACACAATTAAAATACGTATTAAACTAAATGTCTCTAAGTCCGAATCGTAGACTAATAGAGGTTGCTATTTGAAGGAATATGATGTATCTGGCACCATGTGCAATAAATAGTTTTAATATTGCATAGTAAATTAGATAGGGTGCCTCAGTGTGATGTGTGTATTTTTGTTGAAAGGGTCTGGTGTGTGTTACATGAGTGAAGGTGTCAATCACACCGCTTTCAAATCACATCTGATTAATATGTGGTTCAATGGCAGTCTGTAAAGTGTAATATAGCTGGTACATTACTGGCCAGACCAACATTGTATATGCTGATTGTGGCCTAGTGGGAGTCGATTATTAGAGAGACCACCAAAGGGTTAGTATATATCCTTCAATGCAACGCTGAGTCAATTAAAATGTCAAAGAAAAAGGCTACTATGTAGCTAGGGGTGGTGAGGCTATATTGTGGGAACTGTTAAGGTGTAACAATGTTATAGTTGGTTCCCCCTGGTCAGTAATTATTCCAAGGTTATTATAGCCTCACATGTGCTCAAACCAAATTAATATAGTAAATAGATAAATACATAATGAAATGAATCACTGCTCGTATCCCCTGTGAAGGTGGCAAGTGTGTATCTGAATAGGCTTGCTGGTATACAGATAGATAAGTATGGCCAATTATAAACGGTTTACTTCAGCTGCCTATAGGACAAAAAGCACTCTATCTCTGCAGACTTATGTGGATGGTTTCACATTTAGCTTATAGGGCGAGTACGCCCTGTCTGCTGGGTAGAGACAATAAGGTATGATAGAGATGGTGCCCTGCAGCCGCTCGGTAGAGTACCCTCTACAATACAGGGGTGCTGTTGGGGGCTACTATCTCGGAGCGTTTAATCTCTGCTCACGAGTGGCGACATCTGTTGAGTTTCCACCCGGCATGGTGTATTAATGAACACCGCTATGAGTAAAGTTGCCGGGTGGAGCTCGGAGTGAAGCTGCGGCTATTGTCCGCGCTCTCTAGACAGACGTCGCCGCACCAGTGCACGTGCTGACGTCACAGAGGACCGCCCACCGACGTACGTTTCGCGTCACACTGACGCTTTCTCAAGGTGGCCACCTTGAGAAAGCGTCAGTGTGACGCGAAACGTACCATCTCTATCATACCTTATTGTCTCTACCCAGCAGACAGGGCGTACTCGCCCTATAAGCTAAATGTGAAACCATCCACATAAGTCTGCAGAGATAGAGTGCTTTTTGTCCTATAGGCAGCTGAAGTAAACCGTTTATAATTGGCCATACTTATCTATCTGTATACCAGCAAGCCTATTCAGATACACACTTGCCACCTTCACAGGGGATACGAGCAGTGATTCATTTCATTATGTATTTATCTATTTACTATATTAATTTGGTTTGAGCACATGTGAGGCTATAATAACCTTGGAATAATTACTGACCAGGGGGAACCAACTATAACATTGTTACACCTTAACAGTTCCCACAATATAGCCTCACCACCCCTAGCTACATAGTAGCCTTTTTCTTTGACATTTTAATTGACTCAGCGTTGCATTGAAGGATATATACTAACCCTTTGGTGGTCTCTCTAATAATCGACTCCCACTAGGCCACAATCAGCATATACAATGTTGGTCTGGCCAGTAATGTACCAGCTATATTACACTTTACAGACTGCCATTGAACCACATATTAATCAGATGTGATTTGAAAGCGGTGTGATTGACACCTTCACTCATGTAACACACACCAGACCCTTTCAACAAAAATACACACATCACACTGAGGCACCCTATCTAATTTACTATGCAATATTAAAACTATTTATTGCACATGGTGCCAGATACATCATATTCCTTCAAATAGCAACCTCTATTAGTCTACGATTCGGACTTAGAGACATTTAGTTTAATACGTATTTTAATTGTGTTGAGTGTTCACGTACTTCACTTATTTTACCCATATACACTAATAAAGGTATTTTTAATGAACTTTCTTGTATCAATCCCAATATGAGTGCTTGTTGAAAAGGGGTTCTCTCACCTGTTTAGGCAGGTACTTTGCACGTTCAATGATCCTCTCACCCCTGGCACCGTATCACAGACAGTAGCTAGAGCTTACCATCCTTTCCCCCCTCCACTCCCTATTATTACAATGATATGATTTGGTACAAATTATTTGTACTATATTAGGAGGTGCTAAGGGAGGAGTTACATGGCACACATTTCATAATGAAATATATAAAATTCTAAATCTGTCAGTAAGTTTTGCCCTTTCGCCTGCTTCAAATGCCTCCTTTTGGCTTAACTTTGACTGGTATAAACATCTCTAGCAAATAGATCTGCATCAGACATAGAAACTTGACTAACAAGTTCCTTTGTTAAAAATCTGCTAAAAGCAGATAGAAATTTAGTGATTCCAAGAAACAGTCCTACATAGCAGGGCAAGCATCTAGCATCTACATATATAATTCTCTAAGGATGTCTGCACATCCCTCTGTGATAGGCTGAACGACCAGCTACTAACCCAGAGACAGCAAGTGAGAATGCACATCCCTCTCCTTCTGTGATGGGCTGAGTTTGATAGGCACTCACCCAGGGACAGTCAAATGAGACGCGCATCCTGTGTAATGAGACTGCACATTGGCTGTGTAACATCTTAAGTGTCACATATGACGTGTCTGTGGAGTTGAATTGGAGGTGAAGAATACAAGGAATGGACTCTGCACTTCATCATCAACCCTGCAACTGTGAACTTGGCTTTCTAAATGCTCTGCCAATTTCTTCACATCTAAAGACTGACTTTCTTACCTGCTGTGTAACCTTCAGTGCTACACTGTCCTTCCAGGCATGATTTATACACCTGCTCTTTCATCTCATTCTCTTCTTATCCTCCAGTACCTGGGAACTCTCTCCTCCTACCTCTTTCCCTGCATCTCCGCCTTACCTCTGTTCACGCACGGGGCTCCTTCCAAGGGAACATCATCTGCAGGCCACACAGCGTGCATGCGTGCACTGGTGACGTCACCAGGTCCTGCATCCGGATTGTGCTGCGCGCACGTGACGCATGTGCAACATGCCCAAGCTCCGTGGCAACAGAGCTAATCAGCTCCAGTACATTCACCTGTCGGACAACGACTACTCTCCAATCTCCAACCCCAACTACGGCTAATAGTACCTTCAATGATGCGGACCTACTCTGACCTTGGTGTAACGCCTGTATGCCCGCAGACCTGGCCAGTCCCCAGTACTGAGGTGGGAAGGTTTTTACCACGCACCCATAGCAGTGAGGGCATGCCCGGAGTGTAGTATGGCGTTGCCGGGCCTGTAGAAAGATGGTTAGTTATACTTGCAACGCCTTTGGGGTTCAGAGTAAGAGTAGTGATATCGGTGTGCCAGAGTCCAGGGATTTAGAGAGCAGGATCGTAATGTTCGTAAGCCAGAGTCCAGGGATCACAGAAGTCAGCAAAGTCGTGTCCATAAGCAGGGTTCAAGGGCAGTAGAGAGCAGGGTAATCCAGTACAATGTATACAAAGATCACCCGCACAACTTAGCAATGAACCAAAGTGAGGTGCTAACTAGGAAGGGACATGATTGTATCAAAGAGAAAAGAAAACCTAGTATATAAGCAATCTGTCACAACTGTATGTATAGTGGATGTATTTAAATACTTTATTTGTATCAATAAATAAAAAAAGGGGGTTTAAAATAAATATGTATCAAACAGTACATGACTGTCAATTTGTACCGTAACTCTGGTAAGTTAGGTTGATATAACGTATGGAGATCCCTGATAGATTTTCAGGATCTGTTGCTATGGTATTGCTGCCTATAGATATAGCAATGGGGCCGTAACGGGGCCACCGTATAGATATCGTTTTGTCCCCTTAGGGACTGGATCAAAGCATGTAGTGATTTACTGTATAGTAATGTATTAATGATCCGTGGCAAGGGTGCGATGATGGTTCCAGTTAATGTGACCACCTATACACATATATTCAGTACCAGCAGGTAACCTCCTTGACTGTATGGCAAATGATAGAATTACGCTAATAGCATTGGAGACAAACCCATGTAAGAGTTTTTCTTCCCCAGACCCCCACTAGCCTATAGGGCAATGTAATGTGCACTGTGAGGTGAGTTGGTAACCCTCACAGTGTAATCATTGCACAAATGCAGCCAGATAGGTGCTGATATATGCACTGGCTAAGGCTGATGTGGGGGATAGTGGTGTGTCCCCCAGTGATGGTATAAATATGATCTCCTGTGTTGGAGATATTTCTATAAGGAGGACCCTCATAACAATTGCGCAAAAGAGGGTAACAAACTTGTAAGCACATAAATAGCAAGATTCATATCCAGGAATAAATAAAAGCACTAGTAAAACCCTTTGTGTGGAGGGGGTATATAGCGCATCATGCACAGAGCATAGGAATATGGTAGTGCAATGGTTAATACATATCTGATGAATATGCTGCGCAGTGAGATGTGTACCTGTCCTGGAGCCTCAAGAGTCAACAGGCTGAAATAAGTCAGTTTCTACCGCGGAGAGGTAAGTATCGTGCACAGCGGTGCATGTAAACCCGTGGTTCTCGCTCTCCCCACTACACGCCTCGATAGCAATAATAAATAAACTATTTCTAGCCTCAGTGTGAGGCTGAAAGTAACACACCGTGACTGGTAAGATACGGTCACTGCGTTGTGTAGCAGGCTAGTATAAGTATACCAGTGGGAGCGCGAAAACGTCTGAGTAGGGAGAATTTCAAATGCCGGTACCTAACAGCTGATTAGGCTGGCCTCTCCTTCCACAGTAAGCTATGCGGCTGGTAGCCGTTACCCGCATAGACCCCTACACCCGAATACAACTGTCCACGCGTGAGTATAACCACGCATGCACTGTAGGGGGGTGCACAGAGTTAAAACATAGACTTGTAAGCCGTGGTGGTGGTATAGATAAATTGATTACCCGATTGAGGCAACCACAAGTGGATAATGTATCCACTTATGCTTGATAGAGTGTCATGAGGCTACCAAAATGAGTATTCAGTTGAACAGCAATTCTACTTGTTGCCAAGTAGAACAAAGATAAACCAGTCAAACAAAAATTAAATGAACCCAACAAGTGCACTGATGAAGTGCACTTAAAACAGAAGGGTTAAATCTAAAGAACCCTTGATGGGGGATACCGAGCCAAGCACCCCACCTAACGCCCACTGGGAGGCAAACTCTGAAACCGTCCCAGTAGACTCGGCGTACGAGTACTCTGCCCGAATACGGGAGTGCACCAGCGCCCGAAACATGGCCACGATGTTTGTTGGGACCCCCCCCTCCAAACACTGCTTCCTGGTTTTACAAATGGCTACCTTAGCCAATGCCAGGAGCAGGTTGACCAGGAGATCCCTAGGCTTATTGTTCCGGGACACTGGGCACCCAAAAATAAAAAGATGCGGGGAGAAGTGTAGCCAGAACTGCAGGAAAAGGCTCCTCAAGAAGGAAAAGAGGGGCTGCAGTCTGGCGCAACTCGAATAAATGTGATACACGGACTCCCGCTCGCCACAGAAGGGACAGGCGGCGGGGGAGTCCATGAAGTGTGCTAAGTATTTTCCTGTGCTCAGTGCACCGTGGAGGACCCTCCAACTCAAATCCCCGGCGGGACGGGGAACCAAGGATGAATAGAGTTCCCTCCACCGGGGTCTCTCGCCCTCATTCGCAGGGAATACCCGCCTCCAGATAGTATCTGGGCGGGTGACAAGGGCGAGGTAATGCACTATATGGAGCACTAGAGAATACAGGTCTTTCCTCGGCATGCTGCGAAAACATGCCGGGGACATATCCCCCAACCTGCTGAGGTTGGGGGAAATAGGAGCCCGAGGGGGTTGCCGTGGTTTGGGTTCCACGCAAAGATCCGGAGAGCTAGGGTTGAAAGGTTGACAAGGCTCTCCGGTCTGCAATACCCCCTCAATGAAGGTGCGTAAGTCGGGGTGGATGGCATCTTTAATCTCCCGGATCAAACGATGAGGGACGCAGGCAGTACGCAGACCCATTCGGGGCGCGAGCACCTCTGCCCTAACCCAGTCTCGCCGCTCAAAGTCCAGGAGATCCCCGACTCTGGTCACCTGCGCCAGGATTAGCCGGCGGCAAATAGAGGGTGAATCCAACATCCGAGCCACCACTGCCGGATTATACAGCAGGGGCTTGGCGAGGAAATCAACCCCCACCGCCTGTTACTTCCTGGTCGCGGAGACCAGTTTCCAGGCCTTAAGTAAGTCCCGGTAGTATGCCGGCAGCACCGAGAGGTCTCTACCTAAACCCTAGGG
The DNA here is from genome assembly GCF_040206685.1 of Ascaphus truei. Taxonomy (NCBI): domain Eukaryota; kingdom Metazoa; phylum Chordata; class Amphibia; order Anura; family Ascaphidae; genus Ascaphus; species Ascaphus truei. Next base: position 178,366,961 of record NC_134485.1, read on the forward strand.
CCTGATGATAAACAGTTGCCGGTCATACCTCATATTGCGCAGCTGGCAAAAGAAACTGGTCGCCAGCTGGCACCACTGCGGAGACGGATCAGCGAATAGGTATCTCTGGTATCTCTATTGGAGGCGGAAAGTGTGTAACTGGGAGTGGACACACACCACTCCCTGTCCACCCTCCTCCAAGGGGAGACACGCAACTCCCGCAGAGACCCAATGCTTCCCCATCCAGAGAAAATCCATCAACTTCCTCTGGATCTTGTTGATAAATTCGGGGGTTGGACCCATGGCTATCAGCCGGTGCCATAGCTGACTGGCCACCAGCTGATTAATCACCAGGGTTCTTCCCCTGAGGGAAAGCATTCTCGACAGATACACGCATGACCCCAGACGAGCAACGACCCGTTCTTCAAGATCACTGAAGTTTTCCGGGGCCGGGTTCTCCGCAGCAGACAGGTAGACTCCCAGATACTTGAGAGTATCACTCTCCCACGAGACATTCCGAAATGCGGGGGGCAAGGAGTCCACCTGTAAGGGACCCACTAGAATGCTGGAGCACTTGGACCAGTTGATCCGAGCAAAAGAGGCCACGGTGTAGACCTCTTGGCACGCTTGTGCCCGCTCTAGATCATCTAGGTCCTGGGCCACGAGGAGCACGTCATCGGCATAAGCCGACAGGACTACCCGCATGTCGGGTTCCCGCAGCACCAGCCCGGTGAGCCTCCTCCTCAGTAGGCAGAGGAAGGGCTCAATGGCCAGCGCGTACAGTTGCCCAGACAGGGGGCACCCTTGACGTACTCCCCGACCAAACACAAAAGGTGCCGTCAGGGACCAGTTGATCTTCACCAGACACTCTGCAGAGGCGTTCAGCATCTGGAGAAAGCCCACAAATTGTGAGCCGAAGCCAAACGCCTGCAGGGTCTGCATAAGGTAACAGTGATCCACTCTGTCAAACGCCTTCTCTTGATCTAGGGACAGGAAGGCGAGTGATAGACCAGTCCTCTGTGCGTTGTGCATCAGGTCACGGACCAGAAAAATGTTGTCATGAATACTCCGGCCCGGGACAGTATAGGACTGGTCGGGGTGAATCACCTCTGCCAGCACGGACTTGAGCCTCAGCGAAAGCGCTTTGGCTACGATCTTATAGTCCATGCTGAGCAGTGAGACCGGTCGCCAGTTGGAAATCTGGCGGAGATCCCCCTTCTTCGGCAGCAGAGACAGTATTGCCCGCCGACACGAAAGGGGCATCTCACCGGTCTCCAGGGCTTCGGCTAGGACCTCTGTGAAATCAGGTCCCAGCATCTCCCAGAAAAACCGGAAGAACTCCACAGTCAGCCCGTCTAGCCCCAGCGTTTTTCCGCGGGACATGAGATTGAGGGCTTCAGAGAGCTCGGCCAGAGTCAAAGGTAACTCAAGTCGCTCCCTTCCATCCTCACCGACCGTGGGAAGCCCCTCCCATAAGACCATGCATTTATCTGGCTGGATGGACTCCGGAGAGAAAAGATTTACATAGAATCTCCGGGTTCTGTCCCGGATGCTCTCCGGGTCAGTCAGAGGGGTACCGTCCTCTGCCAACAAGCAGGTGATATGTCTACGGTTTCCCCTCTTTTTCTCCAGTGCGTAGAAGAGGCGCGACCCGCGATCCATCTCCCGAAGGAAGTGGATGCGGGATCACACATACTCCCCCCGAGCTCTCCGATCTTCCAAGTCCCGGAGTGCGCACTTCTTCTCCACGTACATACTCTGCAGGTATTGGTCTCCTGCCACAGACAGCCGCTTCAAGATCGAGCACCTCCTCCCTGAGGGTCTCGATCTCAGCATCGCGCCGCCTGCTGGCACCTTTGGTGTACTCCTGACACACGAGGTGCAGATGATCCTTGCCCACGTCCCACCACTGCTCTAACGTGGCAAAGTCTGACCTGCAACCTCTCCAAGCCATCCAAAAGTCTCGGACCGACGTCGCAAACCCCTTGTCCTCCAACAACGTATTGTTGAAGTGCCAATATGCGGCCGATGGTGCTGCAGGTAGCAGCGTCACCGTCACGGACGCACAATTGTGGTCCGAAAACAGCGCCAGCCTAATGGCACTGGACTGGGCTCGTGACAGGCTGTGGCTGGAAATATACAACCTGTCGATCCGGGACCAGGAGATCCGTTCACCCCTAAACACCCTAACATGGGTGAACTCAGTGGATGCCTCAGGATGTTGTTCTCGCCAGACGTCTACCAAGGAGTAGCGGGTGATGACCTCCCGCAAGGCCGACGCAGAACACGGGTGTGGCTCCGGACCATTCCGGTCTTTCTGAGCCTCGAGGGTACAGTTAAAATCACCCCCGAGCACCACGTATTCGTCCGCGTCGACTGTCTCCAGGTATTCAGACATTCTGATGAAGAACTGCCTTCTCAGGGGTCCGGTGGCAGGAGCATACACGTTCAGGAAATTTAACGTGTAGTCCTCGTGCCGGACCCTGAGATGCAACAGGCGACCTGGAACAACAGGTTTGGCAAGCAGCACCTCTGGTTGAAAGGACTCAGAGAACAGGGTCACCACCCCACTAGATGATGAAGTGAGGTGGCTAAAGAAGACACTGCCTCGCCACTCCAAATGCCAGCTGGCTTCAGCCTCTGGAGTGGTATCGGTTTCCTGCAGGAAACTCACAGAATACTTTCCCTTCTGTTAAAAGGAGAGTACCTGAAACCTGCGCAACCCGTCCTTACAGCCGTTAACATTTAGCGTACCGATGCTCAAAGCCATTGGTAGTCAAGAGTTTTCCTTCCCACAGGCGCTCAGGGTGCTATACCCCAAGAAGCCTTTACATGCTCTCGCATCAATTTGTAGAGCTTCAGGGCACGAACATGTTCATTAGACCCTGAGATTCTGGCCTTGCGGTTGGCCCTGATGTATACAAAAAGAGAGTGGAGAATGAACGAAGCATCCTTCCACTTCTTGAGGGCCAACTTCACCTTCTTTTTTCAATGCTTGTGAAGGGTATCTCCCAGGAACTCATCTAGCTCCTGGGCAGGGATAACAGGGCTCAAGGAGTCCACCGACTCCACAGTGCCAGAGGACTCCTCACTGAGCCCCAACTCCCCGAGCTCCTCTTGGCTGAAAAACTCAAGACCCCCGCCCTTCTCTGCGGGGTACTTTCTCAGCCCTAGAGTGGGTCCCCTCCTCGGTGTTTCCACAAGGGGGTCCACTATACCCTCCACATCCATCCCCGAGGCAGGATGTTCAGGGGAAGCTGATGGCGGCATGGTGGAGGCAGTAGTCTCCCGAGAGTCCTCGGGGACCACAGAGGTACCCAGTGCTCTCCTAATCTCCTCCATCACCGTGTGGATAAAACGGAAGCCACAGGTGTTCGCACCAACCACAGGAGGGCACTCACCAACCATGGGAGGGCACTCACCAACCGTGGGAGGGCACTCACCAACCGTGGGAGGGCACTCACCAACTGTGGGAGGGCACTCACCAACTGTGGGAGGGCACTCACCAACCGTGGGAGGGCACTCACCAAGTGTGGGAGGGCACTCACCAACCGTGGGAGGGCACTCACCAACCGTGGGAGGGCACTCCTCAGCAAGCACCCCAAGGAGAGAGTCCAGCCTGTCAGTCATCTCTGACAAGGACCAAGACTCCCCACAAAGAAGGCTCACGTCAGACACCCTCCAGGTGTAACCTGAAACGCTCTCTAAAGCATCCCCACCTACACCTGCCTCCCTCGCTCCATCCACCAAATCCTCAACCATGTGGGTCAGCCCCAGCCCATCCCCTCCCTCCGGTGACACAAACCCTGACTCAGCCTCAGGTGCGTCACCCGAAGGCGGTAAAGCCAGAGGGGGATCCTGGCCGACCTCCGAGACCCGAAGACAACTGCGTCCGGCGCGGCAGATTCACCGAAACACAGGTCCCTGGGGGATGTTCTCCAACTGCGAGGGGTGTTGGAAGGCTCTCCAACGTCCATTTCTAGGGGCAAAGCCTCATGTTGTTGAGCGCTTTGATCCTCCGCCCCAGGGACGCCGGGTACCTCCTCCTGCATTCCCTCCAGATCTTCGAAGGGGGGGGGGGCTGCATCTTTGTGGGGTCCGGCTCACAATGGCTAATCTGAACCAGTGGGCCAGATGGAGCCACCTTGTGCGGAACTGATGTTTCGTTCCGCTTAGGAGACATCCGAGGGTGAACATAATACGGGTCACCCTCCTCGACCTCCTCAATCACCCTCTTGTTTTTGGTTTTAAAAGGCTTCTTCCTGGGGGGTGATTCCCCAGGTGAGGGTGCCACTGTCTCTCCAGCCGGAGCTTCTTCCTGCTCCCCCGCACCCTGTACGGTGCTTACATTGGGGGTAAGGTGTTCTTGGGGGGGACAGTGACAACAGAGGGTGACTGTTCTGGGGTGACTCTTTTCTTCTCCCTCTTTTTTTGGGGGAGAGGTTCAGATGTCACTGTTTGAGATGGAGCAGTGACATCTTCTGTGGTCCCAGGGGGGACCTGGGCTCTCAAGGGCTTTTCCTTCTCCCTCTGTTCTTTGGGGAGAGGTACAGATGTCACTGTTCCAGATGGGACAGCGGCATCTCTTGTGGTCCCAGGAGGGACCTGGGCCCCTGAGGGCCCCGCTGTGGTGGGCACAGCGGTATGGGGTGTCTTGGCAGAGGGAGGGGCGGGTGTAGGAGTTGGGATAGGTCCTCTGTTCCCTTTGGGGCAACTCCTACGAGTGTGCCCCAGCTCCTTGCACAGATAACATCTAACCCCCTATGTGCCAAAGAACACAGTGTACATTATGCCCTCGTAGGGCACCCTAAAAGAACCCTCCACAGATTCTGTGCTCCCCGGCAGCAGCACTTGTACCTGCCGCCTAAACGAGAGCACATGCCTCAGCGCTCTATCCCTGCAGCCCAGTGGAATTTTTGTTATGGGAGATTTAATATCTCCCAGGGCTTGCAGGTGTGGGCGCATGAGGCTGTCTGGGATGAAGGGGGGCACATTGGACAGGATGATTTTTGTGCCTAACCCCTCCATGGGTTCTACGGGGATGTAGGTCCCCCTACACTGATGCCTTTCTGCACCAGGGTGTGGGTGGCAGCCAGCGTACGGAGGAAGAAAATGCCCCTCCCATACATCTTGCTGGCCGCCACCACAGCAGAGGGACCCACAACGTTTGCCACAGCCCTCACATAGATCTCCATGTTGAGGCCAGGTGACATTGGGCACCTCACCCCAAGCTTCCTGCTCAGACAGGGCATGGCCCCAGCATTGTTATTACTGGGGTCAATGCCTGCAGCTGCCACCTGCGCCCAAGTTGGAACTGGGACTGCAGGGGTTAAACTGACAACAGGAGCTGGGGGAGGTGTGGCCAGGGCACTGGATGTACCAGGCCTAGGGCTGTGGTTATTGCTCCTAGGGGCCCCAGTTTTTGGAGTCCGATGTCCAGGTGTGGCCCCCATTGCTGCACTAGTCCTATTCCCCCCAGACATGATGAAATAAGCCTCTAAGTAAGGGGAGGAAATAGTGCTGAGGGAGAGAGGTGCAGAGAGAAACTGTTCCTTTAAGAACCAATTAACTCTCTCTGCACAGGGAGGGGAAGAAAAACAGCTTTTTAAAACCTGCTGTAATCTTCTCTTTCTCCCCTTATTATTTAACTCTCTCTCTTACAAGAAACCACACCACAATATTGAAGGTCTTAAAGTAAGACACAGAGCTCCCCAAAAAGCAAATGACAAAAGGAAATCAGGCTTAAATTAATGTGAAACTAGAAGTAAAATAAACAGCCAGGGGTAGGGGAGGAGAGAGGGTTTGAGACTGCAGTTTCCTGCCAGCCAAACTGCAGCTTATGCTGGGTTAAAACACTGCAGCCTTTGGGTGCAAACCAAAAACGGTTTTAAAACCTGAAAAAGCACCCAAAACCCTCTAAAAACTCACAGTATACTTCCAGTATACTCCCCCACAGATCCACAGCAAAATATACCAAATAAAGAAAGAATAAAGCTGATTCCTTACCAAATGCCTGGGAGCTCTTCACACACGCTTCTGAGTGAGAAGCTAGAGATAGGTCAGGGGGAGTAGAGGAGGAGACAGGTGAGCCAGTAAGGGAGATGAAGCCTGTAGAGCATGAGAGGAGGGGCCAGGGGTCTGGGAAAGCCTACAAGAGGATCGTGTGCGCGCGCCCTCTGTAAGGTTAGAGTGCGCGCGCACAGGCTGCGTCACGAGGCGCGCGGAGCGCCATGCCGCAGGGGCACTGCTGAGGGTGGAGGAAAGACAGGAGGAGAGACTGCATGAGGTAAGGGGACTGTAACGGGAGCCGAGGGGGGCCGTGAGTGGGGAGCACTGCAACGGGGAACGGGAGACCGAGAAAGTGCGCGTGTCTTGCGGGGAGCGCGCGCAGACGCCGGGAGAGCATCAGAGGCTGCCACAGAGGGACAGATGCGGGAGGAGGAAGGGAGAATAGCAGGGGGAAGCAAGGAAAAGACAAGAGGGTAGGAAGGAGCGGAGCGCCAAGAACACATGGAGGGGAAGGAATCCCCTGAACCGTCACACTTGGCAAGTATAACGATGACTCTTACCTCTCCAACCCTGACCTGGCTACCTCGACCAATCTACATTCCAGATGTGCCCCCGTGGCCGTGGGTGGCATTTGTACCCATTCCCATCTCAGTCCCGGGGTCCCTCATTATTTGTGGTGAGCACAGTGTTACAGATATGCAACGTTGCATAGACTGATCACCCTTCTCTGTAGACATGTTTATATGAGTTTTTTTCTATACTATATAAACCAATCAAAAACTGAAAAGCACAGATATGCAACTTTTGGCACACAAATTAAACAAGCAATGCCATGTAAATATTACATCAGTTAAAGAAAGTGTGGAAGTTCATTATGAATTGAATAGTTCAATCTAATAATAATGTAGAATTTTGCCCTAAAAATAAATGCAATGTAAATAATATAACAATTGACTAAAATATTAATGTAAAGTAAATTGCAACTATTCACCAAAGGTTCCTATGGTAGTTATACAACTATATTTAAAATTGTAAGATATATTCTAAAATTACCTACAATTGTAAAATACAAATTTGTAAAATATGGCTATGTAAGTGTCACATAAAGTGCCTGTGTAATTAAAATTGGAGGTGAAGTATAAAAGAAGAACTGGACTCTGCACTTCATCAACAACCATGCAACTATGAGAACTTGACTTTTCTCAAAGTTTTTTTTACACGTCTGCAGACTCAGTTTCAAAGCTGCTGTTTAATCTTCAGTGCTACACTGCCCTCCCAGGTCTAATTTATACACCTGCTCTTTCACCTTCTCTTCTTATCCTCTATTACCTGTGAACGCTCTCCTTTTATCTGTCTCTCCTTGCATCTCATTATGCCCTCCCTATTGCTTTTTCTGTTTGCTATTTCTTCACTCCTTTGTAAATTTTTCTGTTCTCTCCAACTTCCCCACTCTCCTCCTATCCACATTTCTTCATCGCCCCTTCCCTCCATCTATGCTTGTGCCCAAACACTGCACCACTATGTACACACCTTTCCCAACAACTTCTACACCTCTCAATAAAAAGCATACCCACATATCCTTTTCTCAACTCCTCTCTCTCTACTCCTCCTTGCTGCTGGGGATATCTCTCCTAATCCTTGACCCAGACACATACACTGGCGACACACTTTATTGCAGTGTGGCCAGTACCGCAAGCCAGGAGATTTCCCGGCTTGCAAGTGGCAGCCCCTCGGCGTGCCGCGCGTCTCTGATGCGCGGTCACGTGTCATCGGGTGCCTGCGCCCCCTGCACGCACGTCCAGGGCTCCCCAAGGGAGCCCTGGTGTCCCGCGATGTGGGGGACAGCGGCAGGGGGTTCCGGGGGACCCGGCGGACCCGGAGAGGAGAGGGGGAAGCCGCGATCGGCGGGCCTCTCCTCCGCTGCTTCGGCGCGCGCCCGGCACCCTCCGGCGCGCGCCTGGTAACTGCTGCGGCCGAGAACGGGCAAATGCTCGAATAAACTCGGCCGCAGCAGTATTGGGAGCAGTGTGCATGGGGGGAAGGAGGGAGTGCAAAGAGAGGGGAGGAGGAACAGCAGGATCATTAGGAGGAGGAAAGAGACACCAAGTAGAGTTGTAGACAGATGAGATGAGTAGGAGAGGAGGGGGTGCAGTGTGCACAGAAAGGAGCAGACACAGTAAGGCACGGAGGGCAAAGAGAGGGGAAGAGAGAGTGCAAAGAGGAGCTGGACATGATGGAGGAGAGAGTAAGGTGGGGAAAGGGCAATGGTGAAAGTAGATTTTTATTCCTACATGTACTCACCAAGGCATTTAAAACATTGGAGTTTCCACCGGGTCTCCCACTCCCTCTTGTCAGCGGCTTTGTGAGCTCTCCCATCCTTTTTCACACCTCCTCGCTCTCACCCTCCTTTTGCCCTCCTCTCTGAATGTGTTTCTCTCTCCCTGTATCTCTTACTCTTATCCCCTCTCTTCCCCACTCAATTTCCCCCCTCTCTTCCTCACTATTCTTTTCCCCACCTCCCCTCTCACTTTCCCCCAAAACTATCACTACTCTCTCTCTATTGCTCACCCTCACCTCCCCCTTTCAATTTCACCTCCCCCTCTCTCTATTTCTCACACACACGCACGCGCGCACACACACGCACCCACGCATACACACACTTCCAACCACAATAATTAATTATCCCCTCCAGAATAATAAATTAAAATGGTACAACTCACTGTAAGTCTTATCATGTATGTAAATGAACTGGTGGTATCCTAATTACTTTTCACGGAGAAGAAAATAAATTACTTAGAAGCGTGACACTGTCAGAAGAGAGATGGCTTCAACAAAAATGGTGTCATGAAAAAGAAAAAAAGACAATATGTTCAACACATATGTTACCATGAAAACATTGAAAGGCTATGTTTTTTTTTAAGGCATCAATAAACTAGATTTATCTAATTGAACCACCAATGGAACATTTAGATGTTACATGCTGTAAAAATAGATTACTTACAGTATACTGTAAATGATGCCGATAGCAGCTAGATCCTTTCCAATGGATCAAGGGAGCCTTTTTTGAACTACGTGTTTTAATTATATTTGCCCACCAGAGATGTGCTCTATCGATCCTAAACTCCCTTTGTTGATTATGGTGTATAATGAAGCTGCATTCTGCTTCTGTCAAATTAATTAGGATATTGCAATTTAGACATATGACTCATCAATGTTGCTAGGATTATATCAGTGCTGTTTGCATTTAACCCGGTCTGGAATTATTGTAACTCCTGAATTGTTTTTAAAATAAATACTGTATATATTTTTAGACCTTTCACTACATTTTTCTTTTACTTTCATATATTTAACCTGAAAAATAAATTTTTGTGCACGAGCAGTAGAGTTTTGCGATTGGACACTATGGCAGATATATATTTGAATGTCTGTCTGAATTTGATTAGTTAAAGAGGGAGCCCCTCCTAGAATACTAATGAAAGGGACCTATTTAAGGAATACATTTGGCTGATTGACAATAAATATCATACATCTGGACTGTATTATAAAATATGAGTATTTTTTAAATGGTCCAGATGGCACAACAGTACCAAAGATACGTAGTTACATAGTTACATAGTAGTTACATAGTTACAGTACATAGTAGATGAGGTTGAAAAAAGACATGTGTCCATCAAGTTCAACCTATGCTAAATTTAGACAACAGAGACTTTGGGGGCTATGCACTAAGCTGTGATAACTGCTTTTAAAAGCGATAAGTGGCTTTTAAGGCCGATACAGCCTGCTGCGCTATTCACTAAGCAGTGATAACAGCGTTTTATCGGCCTTAAAAGGCATTTTTTCAGCCCTGTCAAAAAAACACGTCTGATCAGGCAAAAAACGGCAAACGCGCCTCTTTTTGCCAGTCAGCGGGATTCACTAAGCAGTGAAAAGTCAATCGTGCTTTAACAGTACGCCAGATTTTTGCACCAGCTAAAGGCTGGTGCAAAGAAAAGGACTTTGGATTTTTTTTTACCTGTGGCCTGTTCCTGTTTGATTTCGTGGATTGGTTTCGAGAGCTTGCGGTGTCTCCAGGAATCGGAGGATGAAGACTTCTAAAGGTAAGGAAAAATGTAGAATGTATGTTATTTTTCTTTTACAGGTTTTTAATTTTTTTTAAAATCGTGATTGCATTTTTTCTATGCACATTCATTGCCACCGTATTTATGTATGTCTCTTTATGGATATACATACATACAGGGGACAAGCAATGTTTATTTTTGCAAATGCTTGCTTTTATGTATTTTAAATGTATTTTGCTTCTTTGTTTAGAAATGTTTGGCCAATTTAATTTTTAGTTTTATTTAGTAAGATGTCATTTTTTGTGGTGTTTT